>NC_068417.1:37419357-37719357 GCF_023724105.1 Carassius gibelio
AGATCATCATCCACATAATTTACCATCCAAATTTTTGTAAAATGATCATATGTGCTCATGAAATGTTTTGAAATGTTGGATGATGATCGAGTGTTGCATGTTAAGGTGAGGCCGCAGTGACTCATTGCTGATAGTATGAGGGGTCTGAATAGATGAACACACCTCTGTAGGTGCAGGACACACCACAGTTACACATTTACAGAGGGGTGTCCATCACTGACCTCACAGCAGCGGGAGAGTATAAATCCACACACAATACTCACCTGCTCAAGCACAGGAACGGACGCCTAACCTGAACAAAGGACTCCGAGACGCCAGACACACCACACACTCTATTCTGGACTGTATTTTACTTCAGCAAAGACTGAATCATGTGTTCTGGAAATTTCGCCAAATGCCTGGGGATAACCCTCCTCCCTCTGGCCATCATCTGTGTCATCTGCAACATTATGCTGTTTTTCCCTGGCGGTACAGTAGCCGAAGAGAGTACCGACATCACGGATGAAGTCTTTTACTTTGGAGGCATCCTGGGATCTGGTGTGCTGGTGAGTGAATGCACAAATGCAAATAACTAAATAAATATAAATAAAAGAGTAAAATTGAAGACTATCAATATGGAATTTTCTGCATTTAAAAAAAAAATTCTGTAAATCCGTTAAAGAAACAGTTTACGTAAAATGTTTTTACGAAAGATTTGCGCAGAAATTTGCTCTGTTCCTGTTTCATGAATCTTATGAATTTTTTATAATTCTTTGTACATTTTTTATTTTGTATTTCACTATTTTATATTTATCTGAAGGCTTTATTTATTGTAGAAAAGACCTCACAGGCAAGCGCTCTTTAAGTAATGAGCTGGTGTTTGTTTAGATGATTTTCCCTGCGCTGGTTTTCCTGGGTTTGAAGAACAACGACTGCTGCGGCTGCTGTGGGAATGAGAGCTGCGGAAAACGTTTTGCGGTGAGAAAACTCTCCTTCAATTCGAACCCAGACAAAACTAAGTGCCATCTGAGTGCCATTTTCACACCATTCCTCAAAACAATGATCACGTTATTCCCGCCATTTGAGAATTCCCACCAGAAAAGGCCTGTCTGAGCGAAGTATTATAAATATGCATTTGTATTCTCACTCTTACACTACTTGCAATGAATTTCGCAACACATGCCATTTAAAATCACCATTTGAGCTGTAACAAATTAAAGAAATGGGAAGAAGTATTCGGAAATTCAGACATATTAGACACAGTGAAGATAAGAGTATGTCGCACCAGTGTGTTGTGTTTCAGTTTTAACATTTGGCTTGTTTTTTAATCCAGATGTTCAGCTCCATTCTGTTCGCCGCGGCCGGAGCTGTGGGCGCCGCTTACTCCGTTATCGTGTCTTGTGTGGCCATTAACCACGGGCCCAAGTGCTTCACTAACCAAATCAACGGCACTGTCGACGCAACTAACGCCACTTACCCATTTGTCGACGGGTGCGTGTTTATTATCAAACGAAATTAAATCAAGTGATAATCCAGTAGCTGTAATCTAACACCTATCACCTGATTTGGTTCTTTCAGAAACTACCTGTCCAACAGAACGCTGTGGAGTGAATGTGCAGGTCCGGGCGATATCGTCACGTGGCATCTGACCCTGTTCTCAATCCTGCTGATCACTGGTCTGGTTCAGATCGGTCTGTGTGCCTTCCAGGTGATCAACGGGCTCATCGGCACCATCTGTGGAGACTGCTGTGGCTGCTGCGGGGTACGCACACACTCTGAAAATAACAACACCATAAAGCACCCACAGGTCTTATTGATGGAAATTCAAGTGAAGTTTTTAGCATAATTTCGGGAGGAGTACGCCCATCTAATCTTCCAATTAATATCCAAGCCTCTTACCACTTCTGTTGTTATTTCTTTCGGCATCCTTCCTCCTCCCCATTTCCTCCTTTTTATGCATATTTATCTTTCTGTCTATAGGGGGCGCTGTAAAAGCTAGTGTAAAATAGCTTTGAGCAAAATCTGTTTTAGATTATATAGACATAGATTAGTAAAATAAAACATAAATATGTATGTCTATTTTGTTTTGGTCCATTAGTTTTCCTTCTATGTTTGTGATAGGCTCATTTCAGTTCCCTGTGTTGATTTCCTCATTTGTTGTCATAGTTACTGATTGATTACTGCACCTGTTCCTTGTTCAGTTTGTTTTTTCCTGTATATTTAAGCCCTCAGTTTAGTACTCCTTGCTTCATATAAAGTTTTTATTTTCTCACATGTCAATTCACCATTAGTCTGACATGTTGAAATCACGTAACCTTGTTTTTGTTTTTGTTTGTTTTTCCGCAGAGCTCCTAAACCAATCAGAATGGACATGGCTCAATAACTCTTCAGGACTAATCACACATCCATATCTGTACTTCTCAACAGTTTCTCACCTCATGATGTGTATTTATACTGTTCAGGTGGATATTGTTTGCTTCCGTGTTTGCTGTATCCGCCTGATGGCTGATGGCTTATGAGGGTGACATACAGTATATAGTTATATATAGATTTACATGATATAGGATATATACTGTATTGATACATAATATAAAGAATACTGGATATTTATTCAAACTGCAAGAGAATGTTATTTTCATACAAGTATTTAGTCTTTTTTTTTCATGATGGATGAAGGGACCGTGCAAATATATGGAATATTTGATAAAAGATAACATTTTTTTCTTTTTATCTCAGGAAATTGGTTGAAATGTATTGCTATATTAGTAAAATAATATTTGACACTTAATAAACTCTTTAAAAAGCACTCCATGGCTGTCCTTGTTGCTTTGCTTGCTCTTCTTGTGCCTCTCCGTCTCACTCGGCAAGGTTTTGTTTTTTCGAATAAAGCAGGAAGCAGCAGGGGGTCAGTGAGGATCTGGGAAGCACCCTGACAGACTCCGGAGTTCAGGGTTACTTCATAAACAACAGCTGGCCTGCTAAAAGATGATTTGCACAATTTTTTATAACTAGATATGCAAAGAGCATGCAATAACATGATGCACAAGCTGAAACCGCGCTTTAGAGTAGTCTACTTGATAAGAATTGTTATAACTTCTGTTGTTGAGAGAAGGCTTTCTGGCTAAAGTAAATGTTTGTTGTTCTGCCTGTGTGATGTTGGTGTGTTATCGGGGTTTTATGAGGGGAATGTTATTTTATGATGGCTTTATAGGTAACAGCTCTCATTTTCACACAGGAATGATTAACTTTATGTTCTATGATGCATGTCACTGATGCTTTATTACTGATTATCTTCTCCCTGATACTTTATCTAGCTTATTGTGGCAAACTAAAAATATTTTGGCTGCATGATGGAAGATTTCAGTGCAACAGAAACGTTTCACAGCAAATAGTCAGATTTTATAGTCACTTATGCACTTATGTTCACTTATGCAGTTAAACAGTTACTAACACAAACGTAAAATCTTATTAACTTAAACTTTATTATAAGTGCATAGAGAACAACTCACTCAATAAAACATGATGAGAAGATGTTGAGACCTCTGCTGGACACAACATGAATCTGTCTGGACTTATTATATAATTATAATTAATATATTATAGAAAAGAGTTTATTGGATACGTTTTCTTACTCTCAGAAATATAATAAATATTGCAATTTTAAATGTTTGTTTTTACTGACTTGTCATCCATGAAAGAAAGCAATAATCAAACATAAATTTAATATAACAACTAATGCATGTGCAATTTAAAAACATTACAATACGTATGATTTTTATCTTAAATAAAAATAGAAAGAAAATCTATTAAGTATTATATTAAATAATTTAAATAGCATTTATGCTGGTATGGGTTAAGTCTTTGGCCTGTCCCTCATTGTGATTTTTATTTTACACCAGGACTTTTAATTTGCAAAATTACGGCAAAATTATATAAAAATCACATTTGCATATTGCTCTAAATACAGTCTCATTGTTAGGCAATGTTTTTGGCATAAGTATGCTTTTTTCTCAATAAATAGTATCTAGTAATGCTTGTGTCAAAATAATAATTTAAAACTAGTAATAAAAGAATACATTACATAGCCTGAGATGGCACAATACAATTTCTTGTCATTTTAAGGTGTCTTCATTTCATAGTTATATATATTAATTTCAAGTGGAAAAGGCAACGATTTCATGGAATAACTCATATACCCATTCATAATCTAACCTTTATATTTTGCTTTGTCCGTGCACTTTTAATTCAGCGTTATAATAGTTTGGCCTTGTGGTTCAATCAGAGAAGGAGCCAACTTTTCTCACAGTCTTTATTTACATGCCATTATAGTTAACCTATTTAAGATTAAATACAAATAATAATAAAAAACAACGATTCTACTTATACTGTATGTTTTCCATTTATTTACTGTACCTGGCAATTTTTCATCATTGCATGAAAGAAATAGTTTTTATCATTCATCAGAATGTTATTTCGGTCTCCTCTTTGCAATGCCTGCTTTTCACAATCCAATACATTTCAGATTTCTTTCTTTTTCTCGTTGAAAACCATGCTAGCAAAGTGGTTAAATACAAAATGTGATGTACATGGAAATTCACACTGACTCTGTAAAATTAAACCGCGAAACATTTATGATGTGACCGTGTTTGCACAAAACAAAAACAAAAATGTATGCATCCCTTTTGAAAAAGAAGTCCACTTTAACATCCTTTTTAAAATAGTAAAATAAAAAATAAAATCTTTACAGCAACATTTTTTCAGACACTTGCATGTTAATAGAAATGAAAATAAACTGTTATTATATTTCAAATTTATTTAATAAAATAAACTTTAGGGTGCTTCTTGAGCACATTTTCAAATGTATTTTCATTATTATTTCTATTGCCTTTGAATTATGGCTATAATATTTGCTATAAAGTGTAATGCGTAATGTACTGACAAGCATTTCAGGTCACCTAAAATACCGTACACTTTAATGTAATTTCTGTTGAAACATGTATGATGTATATACACTTAAGTGCTGGACATTTATTAATATATTATCTGCAAGTACAGTTTTGTTTTTATCCTTGTAAGATATGAAGTACATAAGGCCACATTCCTTTTACAAGAGACCAATAGCAATGAGAATAAAGTGTAATAAATCGTCTTTATCCAAAGTTTTTATCACACCTGTCAAATAACCGATTCTTAAAGACACACAGCTACACATCCATGCTGATAAAACCATTTTATTCTTTCCTTTTTGATTTCACTGACAATTTAAGAGATTTCTTAGAGGTTACAACCACAATTGTCACGTACAGTTCACCGCCATCATATTTCTGTGTTTGTTTTCTGAGCTTTCCAGCAAACATTCAATCTTACAAAACCTAAAGCATGCCGAAGTGTCGAGCGCTACATAAGTCTGGCATCAGACGACACACCAGATTTCATCTCACAGCAAAATAAAATCAGCATTTTACGTATCTGAAGCCATATATTCAACTCCGTGGGATATTGCATGATTTAGTTTCTGGAAAAGCAGTTTATATCATAGAAAATTGTTTCAATCATTAAAAGGTCCCTCTTTCTGAGTGTCACTCAAGACACCGAAACTCAACCTTAGTTGTCCCAAACTGAAGAAAGCCATCGAGTTGGACGTCTCTGAGGTCACTCGGGCTGGAGAACAGCTGGTATCGGCTCTTTTTGACCCGCTACTTAACCGTTCGGTCCTCATGAAGGACGTCATGAGCTCAGTTTGACCTACAGCGACTAAAAAACACCCCTCCTGCCCAATCCACAAATCCAACACACTCCAATTCATCATAACCCATCTGTAACATAACCATCAACAATAAAGAAATCACGGCGGAGTGGGTCTATACACCCTCCATGCTATGAATATCAAACAGATCAAACATGCAATACAAAAAAATTAGACCTGTGTAGAAAAAAAAACATATTTATGTTCATATATTGAACTGGATTTCAGGCGGGGTACTAAAATCAAGAAAAAAAAGCAAGTGTCTGCCCCAAAAATCATCCAAATGAAGGCGAAATTATCTCTGGTATCAGAAAATACTTGTAGATAGATATTCCCCCGAAGATATCGAGGGACTAGATCAGTATTGGCATTATTCGTAGTGCTTCGAAAACATTAAAAATTCCTGAAAAAAAGGAAAACAGATCTAAAAACTATTTAAAAAGAAGTTCATAGCTCTTGATAAATACGAAACTGCAAACTAATTCAATGCACCAGATGTCAAGAGCACAGAATAGAGAATAGGAATACTGTAGCAGTACATAAAAACATATATGATATGAAACAACGCTTGTCTACAAATGCCATCATGAGCTTCACACAACAGCTAAACTGGAATAAGAGTAAAACACATCTGAAATAGTTACTTGTTGGATATAAAGTCACAATGTAAAGCTTTGACAGGCACACATGTGCTACTGATTTGGCAAAAAAGTGAAAAAGCAGGGTGAATCTCATGAAAACGTAAGGACCGCTGTGATCTTCTGATTATCAAACACCCTTGAGAAATGATAACATCCAAATCAAAAACAAACACAGACAAAACTCGATTTGCATTACTGTCATACAAAAACTTTTTTTTTTGATTGTTCTGTTGAGTTTGTTCTTAATTCTTATTCTCTGTCATGACTCGCATTAGTGTTTTAATGTGCTATCTAACGTGCTTAATTAATATTCAAAATATCCTAATGGTCCTATAAAACTGGCTTAACTTTCTTTAGGGATTTATTTGTTGTTACTGATCCAAATATATATTTCTAATAATTTGGAATTTGCAAGTTTATATCTTGAAATCGCGAGTTATAAACCCACAATTCTGATAGAAGTCCAAAATACGAGAATTAAACACAATTCTAAGAACAAAATTCAGAATTTTCAAAGTGAACTCACAATTCTGAGAAAAACATCAGAATTCTGAGAAGTAAATTCGCAAATTCTGAGAAAGTCAAGAGAACGAGAAAACATGCCATTCTAAGAAAAATTCCAAATTACGAAGAAAACTCTCAGTTATGAGAAAAACATCAATATTGTGAATTGTCATTTTGTAAACAATGCTATCTTTTATTTATTACAATTGGGTGTTTAAATCTCGTATTTTGGCGTTGTTTTCTCAAAATTCTCAGTTACACTTTCAGACACCTGACTACATGCAGAATTGCGAGACACAAATTTACAATTGCAAGAAAAAGTTTAATTTGTGAATAAAGTCGCGACTACTTTCTGATAATGTTATTCCTTGGCGGAAATAAGCTTGCATACGTTGTTGACAGGTTCGGTGAGACTCACCCGCTAAAGCTTGACTAGCTCTAACTCTGGGTTAAACACACAAGCGTGCCTGTTAAACAAGATCAAAACACTATTGAGCTGTTTCTGCTATCAACGTGATCGTTCTGAACACAAACAGTCAGAACTAAATCTACTGAACAAACACTCTTGTCTTCCTCCACTACGCTTCGATTGATGCGCGCTCGCTCGTTCGTTTGTTCGCAGGCTAAACACTTTGGTATTGTTCTTCGACTCGTGGTGGAGTGAGGGAACAAATCTGACACCTAAAACTGGAGGAAGAGGCTGATTGAATATATAATATAATATATGTATTTATATAAAAGAGTCTTTAGTGTGGTGTGAGCGAGTCTAGAGCCAGGTGAGGAAGGGCTCGCTCTTGTTCAGAACCGACTCCACGTCGTTGAGGATGGGCATGAGGTCGGCTCCCTCCAGGGTGCCCAGGTCCACGTTGGTGCCAGGCATGGAGTCCAGGAAGTCTGGGAAACGGCTCTGCGCTGGGACGCTCATACTGACCGGCACCATGCTCTCACCTGCAGACAAGAACAGAGGTCAGGGAGGAAAGACCATTTCCCTGGCAGGCTAAAACTGGGTTATTATTACCCTCTAAACATCTATAAAACTACTGTAGCTAACGATCATGTTCATTAACTGGATAGCGCAGGAATCACCGGCCAGGGGAAAGTTGAACATGCTATACTGTATATGTTTCATTGATTTAGTGATTTATTTGAGAAAGAATCCCTTGCATCTGCAAGAAACGATTCAGCATGTAACTGATAAACAAACCGGATCTGAAATCTTACAAAACCTGTCCAAAATATGCCCATATTTCACCCCAAAACGACGGGGCAACACATAATAAAAAATTATTTAAGCAAAACATGCATCAGTGGGTATAAAGTACTGAGTTTATACATATACATATATGTAAGATACATTATCTACACATACTGCAAGTATACATAATGTATAGAATATATATGGCAGATTTTTCATGGGTAAGTGGAATAAAAAGTCCCTGGAACTGTAAAGAAATTATATTATATTATATTATATTATATTATATTATATTATATTATATTATATTATATTATATTATATTATATTATATTATATTATATTATATTATATTATACTATACTTTGGAAAACAAAAAAAGATTAAAAAAATTATTATATTTTGGGACCATTAGGACAATATAATTAATTATATAATTACCATTACATTAATCATTTCCATGACAAGAATACTGAATTATTTAAATAGTAAATTTAAAATAGAAAAAAAAAATAGTATTTAAAAGTGCACACCATTGAAGGATTTGTTGTACTGTCTATAATATATAATGATTTAGGTAAAAAGAAAAAAGAGATTCTGACAAAAAATAAAAACATAAATTATGATTAGGAAAAATTAGAAAATAAAATAAATAATAATAAATAAATAAAAAAAATCTCAAAGTAGTAATGAAAAAAAGAATCCAGTGGAAATATGCTTATTTTCGTGCAAAAGGCTACATCATTATAAAAATAAAAAATTACATGAAACAAAATAAATATTAAATTAAACAAATGTTATTACTTTTATTTATGCTAGTTTATTTCTCATTTTCATTTAGTTTAACTAGCAAAATAACTAAAAAACCCCACAAAGCAAGTCAACTTTGCTTCTATAGCGCTTTATACAATACTGAATGAGTCAAAGCAGCTTTACAGCATCAAACAGGACAATAGTTTATCGATAATGCAAGAGGACAACAACAAACAGATGATGCACTGATGTCATCCAGTTCAGCTCTCTTCTGACAGTGTCTGTGCAATCAATCAAGCAGACAATAAAGCCAGAAAATACTGTAACAGGTAAAACAGCACTAATGCCCTGCTCTGTCGTGTGTTTATATCTGGTGTGTACCTGTGTCCATCTCCTCCATGCTGTTGAGGAAGTCCTCTGGAGTGGTGGGGATGCTGTAGCAGCCCAGTCCCAGCCCACTGTCTGTGCTCTGCTCCCGCGAGTGATACGGCCCGCTGCACACACACACACACACACACACACACACAGGCCTTTAACACGACTGCACACCCTCACAGACCCCTCTGGGAGATCTGGACAGATCAAGTCAAACTCATTGTGAGTGTTTTGAGCCGGTAAAGAAGAGACTCACCTGTTGAGGAAGGGGTCAGAGCTGTTGTTGGGCATGTTGCCCTGCGTCATTGGTGGAGAGCTGATGTTTGCTGCCATATTATCAGAGTCCATGGGCAGCTGCCGGAGCGCCACCTCCTGGAGAAACACACACACACACTGTAACCCCAACACACTCGCAGAGAGAGAGGAACAACTAACATTTACACTCACTCACTGAAATAAACCTGTGCTCATAACACTGCTGCTTTACTGCTGCTGCTCAGATAAACTCAATATATACGTTTTTTCCAAGCAGTGATGAGATACATACATATATATATATATATATATATATTAGAACTGTCGCTTCCAAAATAAAAGTTTTGTTCACATAATATATGTGTGTACTATGTATATTTATTATGTATATATAATGTAAATACACACAAATGCATGCATATACTTAAGAAAAATAGGTTATGTTTATTTTTTTTATATCCTTATGTTTAATATAAATTATATGAATACAAATATATACATTATTATTTTGGATGTGATAATATGCGATTGATCATTTGACAGTTATTCATTCAATACCTATTATCTAAATTGAATAGAAATTAAAAAAGGGGTGTCTTTTATTTTGTATATGCGGTATTTCTTTTTGCTTTAATGATTAATATTTACTATTACTATCTCAGTGTTGTTATTGTTACCTAAACCTATATAAATATTTTTCTTTATTAGCTGAAATAAAATAAAACAAATATAAGATGACAATTGCAAAAATGTTTCAATGTTTAAGCTAAAGTACCATAATTAGTATTATTAAAACATAAAATAAAATAAAAACTTAAGTAAAACTTTTTTTTATTTATTTAAGGTGTCCTTGTTACACGTTACATGTACTTACTGTCATAATAACAATAAATGATGCATAATTACAAGTAATGCAAGTAACCCTAAGCCAAAACTTAACCATATAGTAAGTAAATGTAGTTAATGCATATCACTCAGTACTTGAACGTATAATTACACTGTAACAAGGACAACTTAAAAGAAAGTGCAACCAAATGTGACATTATGAATGCATGCTTGTGTTCAGTAACTTATTAAACGTTATTAAACATAAAAGCTAAAACCCTGAAAATGATTATAAAGCTGAAACTGTAAAAACAAAGTAATTAACTTCTGCTCACAACTAAGTTTTACTGATAATTTACAGTGGCTTTCTGAAATGATACGCTCCAGATTTCAGCTCGGTCTGTTTATATATAGACGAGATTCAGGGTGGAGTGCGTTCACAAAAACAGCTGCAAGAATTCAGTCCAGAAGAAAAGCGTGGAAGACGTCCAGAACCAGAAACCAACGTCTGACTCATCTCTTTTTTTTAAGCTGTTGTTTTTTTCAGCTTTAGTCCACAAACATATGTGAGCAGCATGTGTCCTCGCACAGAAAAACACGTCGAGCATCACAAACTGAGTTTACAGAGTCACCCAAGAGTCAGAGATGTTTCATATAAACAAGCTGCGTGAGGTCTGTCTGGACTGGATCGATGTGTTCTCCTGGGAATCATCTCTATAAACCTGAATTTTGATTTATGTCCTTGATGAGGGGAAAAAACACAGCTTCTGTAACACTAGATGGAGTCAGACTTCACATCAGACGCTTGTTTGGTTAAAACTGCCTCTTGTGTTACAAGTCTTAAACACATGTCTCTCTTTAGGAAAACTTATTTCATTCACACATTTAATTATAAACAACAACAACTAATGTTAATAATATTGTTTTAATTATTATTAGTTTGAATTACCTTTCCTTTTTAAATTTTCAGTTTTCAATTTACAATTTAGTCATTTTGTTGTACTTTTGTAATTTTTCTCAGCTTTCTTTTCTATTTAAAGCGTCGGTCAATTTCAGATTTAGTTATTTTAGTATAGCAACTTAAGCTTTATTTATCTCAGTTAGTTGACAAGGCAGCATTTCTTTTTTCTTTTCTTTTCTTTTCTTTTAGGTTCTTTAGGTTGTAAGCTAACATTTCATCAAATATAAACATCTTCTTATTAGTGCTGTTAAATGATTAATCACGTTTAATCATAAATGTAAATATTTTAGGTTATTTTATTATTTAGGTTAATATCATTTATATTATTTATAAATAGATTTAATATATAAACGTATATTAATATATGTATACCGTAAGTTTGAAAACGTTTGGCTTAAATATTTTATATGAATAAACAGTGCTCATAAACGACTGCTGCGGTCGAATACACTCTTTATTCTCATGTTTGTCAAAGTTACACTTTTCTGATAAAGGGATACTCCACCCCAAAATGAAAATGTTAATCACATGTCGCTCCAAATCACCATACAGCTGCGTATGCTCTTCTGTATCAGCCGCGCCACAAGGATGCACTGTTTTCTTTCAAATCAAAGCTAAATACACTTAGAAACAGCACATCCTTGTGGCGCGGCTGATGAGAGACACAGAGGAGGGAGGGAATTGTTGAATAAAGTCTTTATTTTTGTTTTCTTCACTTACAAAAAGTTTTCTTGTAGCTTCATAATGTTACGGTTGAACCTCTGATGGTTCTTTCATACTTTTCTGGACCTTGACTGTCTAACTTACTTGACCGTCTATGGTACAGCCTCAAGACTTCCAGTTTTCTTCCATAATATCTTATATTGTGTTTTTATGGGTTTGAAACAACATGTCAAAAAATAGAAATGTGTAATCCTGGGGGAAGTCGTGTAATGGTTAGAGGGTTGGACTCCCAATCGAAGGGTTGTGGGTTCTAGTCTTGGGCTGGCAGGAATTGTGGGTGGGGGGAGTGCATGTACAGCTCTCTCTCCACCTTCAATACCACGACTTAGGTGCCCTTGAGCAAGGCATCGAACCCCCAACTGCTCCCCGGGCGCCGCAGCATAAATGGCTGCCCACTGCTCCGGGTGTGTGCTCACAGTGTGTGTGTGTGTGTGTTCACTGCTCTGTGTGTGTGCATTTCGGATGGGTTAAATGCAGAGCACAAATTCTGAGTATGGGTCATCATACTTGGCTGAATGTCACTTCACTTTTCACCTAAAATCACCTTTTAAGAGCATACTGGTAACAACTGCTGGATAGGGGTTTGAGGACTCAAGAAACATAAATGATTCTTAACAGCAGCATGAAAAGAATATATTTGTTTGTCCAGCGGTCACTCACCTGTCTGAGGAGCTCCTCCTGTCTCCTCTGGATGCGTTCTCGCTCCATCTGGATGCGCTGGAGTCTCATCTTCTGCTGGTGCTGCTGGGCGCTCATGGGGCTGCTCATGGTCATCATGGGCTGAGAGCTCTGCTGCTGGGGACCCTGGACCTGGACCTGGACCGGGACCTGCTGCTGCGGCTGCGTCTGCTGCTGGAGGTGCTGCTGATGGGCCTGCTGGCTCAGCACTGCCACAAACACACCACAAACACACTCAGACACAGCCTCAATTCAACAACTTCCTCCATCCGGCAAGCTCTAAGCTGATTGGCCGGTTTCATTTACGAGGAATCAGACATCTACAATGAGAGATACTTTGCATTCTGAGTTAGAGTTGTACTTGTTACTCTGTGGATGGACAATCATTTTAAAGTTTACAGGACATATTTCCAGTCATTTCTCCTGTGACTGGCTGCTTTCCACGTCAGTCAGAAGGTTGTTTCTCTCTAAATGGGTTGTTCTTTGGCAAACAGCCAGGCTATGTGCGCATACATAAAAGTCTGTCTGTACAAAACCAGACAGGTTCATTAATCCAAAATCTAATCCTCATGCTAAAATGGCAAATCATAGTGTTTAGAAAAGTGTCTTTATTTCTGGTTGTCTGAGGAAAAACAGGTTAAACAAAGACGACACACAAACACAATGACTCAATTACAGCTGGCCAGAACGCAGCACAGAAAAGTGTTTACCAAGAAACCTCTTCCCAGTCCTACTGGAAGAAATTACTGGCCTTAAAATGGCTTTAGTGTGGCCACCGACAACAGGCAAATCAAGTTAGTCTACTTTTAATGTTAGCTGTACAAAAGACGAGTCAGATTTTAGTTTTCATGACAAATTTCTTTCTTCTATCTGAGCAAAACAATTATACTGGATGCTTTTGTTCATAGCACTACTGTTCAAAAGTTTTGGGGTTGGTAAGACTGAGCTCTTAATCCCCATTCACACCAAGAATGATAGCTGAAAAGATAACTATATTAGTGTCCAAATGCACCAATATCGTCTGTTTATTATAAGTGCACGCTCATCTGCCGCTTTAAATTCTTGAGCTCGTTGTAGCAGGATGGATTGTAATGGCTGTCAATGTTTGCATTGTTCATCAGCTGGAAAAAAAATGTTCTGAAAGTGATTCCAAAGATATTGTTTCTCTGTGTCTTTATCATTATAGCTGTTGTGTGGACTGTAGCTATTCTTTAATACTGAGAACGATTTTTGGAACTATATATTTTGCATTATCTTTATAGTTATTAGTGTTGGGACAATAAATCGATGCATTGTGATTCATGAAACGATTCTGAGATTTTCGTAATGCATCGTGATTCTCTCTGGAATCGATTCTGAGTTTAGTTTTTAACAGCAGATGGCACTCTAGCCTAGTTTTTAACCACGTGAAGAAGTGCGTTTGTGCGTTCGGCTAAGTAATGTAACAGTTTAAATGTACTTGCACATCGACTTCTATGCTTTTATGTTGCGAGATTAATGTAAACATCCTTGTAATTCGCTTCAACCTTTTCGAACTTTACGAATGATTATTTTAGGTTCAAGTGGTGCATGTGTAAGGAACTGGAAGAAAGCAGAATACAGCTATTTCTTAAGCACGCAGTGCCATCTGCTGTCAAAAACTAAACACAGAATCGATTCCAGAGAGAATCGCGATGACTTGCGAAAATCTCTGGATCCATGCAGAATCATTTCTCGATTTGCGATGCATCGATTTATTGTCCTAGCCCTAATAGTTATCGTCCTTGGTGTGAACAGGCCTTTAAGCTCACATTTATTTTAAATTTTTTATTTATTAATTTACATTACATAAAACAAGTGATTTCTATTTGAAGATAAACATACTATATTCCTGTAATGACGTCTTGGGATACGCAGAGCTGTCATTTTCATATATCTCCGTTTTATTCTGTTTCCAGTGAAACGCGATTGCAGAGTTTTTTTAACTAATACGGACACTTTCGAAAGTCTCCGTTTTTTTAAAATAGATTTTTAATGTAAAAGCCTTAACTATGAATTTTGATCAGTTTGCTTAATTAAACATTAATTTCTTTAAAAAAAAATGATCTTACTGACACCAAACGTGAACTGTAGTGTCTCTCTCAGATTTCAGTATGCTCTGTTGTGATTGGCTAACGTCCAGGTAGATGTTTAGTTCACACTGTTGAACACTAGGGTGGGCCTCTTTTAGATTACATTAAGTTCAGCTAAAAATGAACATTTTTGTAAATGTTTTTATGATTCATTTCTGTATTCTACTGTGATTTCATTTATGTCTGGCTTGTGAAAAGCTGTTCTGTTTCGATGTAAAGAAAGTCTGATGTTCTCAGAGGAACAGACCGATAAGAAACAATGTTTGCTTCAAGGACGCAGGCAGAGTTTCACAACTGATATGAGAGCACAATAAGATTCACATGCGTTACTTCAGTTCAAACTCAACCAGTCTGGTGATGATAATCTTCTCACCGCACACAGGAAGAAATGAACTGAGTGAAGAGTGCTGGCGACTCCTGGCCATACGAAGCATGTGTGTGTGTATCTGTGTGTGCGGGGTGTTTATCTGTCGGGTAAACCACTTTCACATGGACAAAACATTCCTGTAAAAGCCAGATGTGGGCTGAAAGAGTCGTGAGATACTGCACAAACAAAGCACAGTCTTTCTGCTCTCTGGATCACGCCAGCAGCTTGTACTGCTCTTGGATTCATTATTGTGCAGTTTATTTAAATACACAAAAACTCACACCATGTCCATGGCCAATGATCAGACTGGAAAGGATTTAACAACCATAAGACTTAGTTTGTATTCTGTTCTATTTGGTGCAAACCAAACAGTGAAAATTACATTTGTTACAATTTATGATAGACATTGTCCAATATACACTCTTAGAAATAAAAGTTATTGACGGCCCCATGACACACCTTTAACATGCATTGAACCTTTCTATAGCAGAAAAGATCATTTATAGGAGAAAAAGGTTGTTTAGATTATGAAAATAGTTATTTTAAGAACGCTCCACTAAAAAGTTGGTTCTTCAATGGCATCGCTGTGAAAACACCCTTTTGGAGCCTTTAATTTTTTAAAGTGCACTCAGTTTATGAAAAAGAAAAATCATAGAATATATTAATTATTTTATTGTGCTTAAATTTATTACGCTGTCGTACATAGATTCATGAACAGGAGCCCAATGTTTTAGAGATTTACAGTATGGTTTAAAACAAACAAATTAAAAAGACTCTTATTATGTAATCAGGTAATCAGGAAACCAAGGAAGTTTTCTTGCTGTGATGCTACAGTATGTGTTTGCTGATTGGTTTATATGGCATTTCTAGCTTAATAGATTTAATAATTTTAAGAAAATACAATATAAAAGAAAAAAAGCTCCACTTGTTCGTACGAATGCAAAGTCACTTAAGATAAAAGTGTCTGCCAAATGTATTAATGTAAAAGTACTGGTCAAAAGAGTCAAAAGAGCACATACCCAAGTCTCTGTAACTTTCAGGTCTTTCAGGTTTTAATGTCTGCCAGACCTAAATTATGTCTGAGCAAATAAGTAATGTCATTAGGACGAACACACCTCTCCTCAGCAAATCACATTTGTTCAGATCTCCAACTTACAAGTAGGCTATGTCTTAAACATCTGCACGGGACCCACATCGTCTCAAACGTGCAAAATACTCAATCAAACTTACTGGACGGAAAAAGTTGAAGCCCATCCCCCTCTGTGTATCGCAGTTCTACTATAAATGGATTTCTGTTGGAGAGGGTTACATAATGCACAAGAGAACGGTTTCAAACTGGCACTTAACCAATTTCCTTGTTAGACTAAATGCAGTGATTCTCCAGACTTGCTATAGACATGTTCAGGCTATCAACTGTCTAGTGAACAGGAAGACAACACATTAGCTATCGAAGTGTGGTAAATGAGAAACTGGGTCAAAATGTCAAGAGATACGACCAACTCATGTGTTATCACTCAAAACAAAACAAATCTGCGTCGCGTAAAGAAGCCAGCAACTAAACTCTGCTAAACTCCACAATCATAACCAGGCAGGAGCCGAGGACTATCACAGTTTTCTTTCTTTATAAGATTTGCAAACATTTACTGACATCAAAAAGGTCTTCAAAGGATCAGTTTTACGGATGGGGTGGAGGATTTGGCAACCGAGCAGTTGAGGAGAAGCAAAGACGGCCTTATATGGTCAGATGAAGAGGAGACTTCGCTAGTTCAGATCTCTCTTCTGTCACTGAAGTCATCAACTATTTGTACTAGCAGATATTAGATCATTTGCACTGTGATATTATTTTCCATGACAAGTCAAGGGTTAGTTCACCCAAGCATGAAAACTGTCATCAATTGCTCACCATCACTTAATTCTAAACATATAAGGCCTCCGTTCATCCTCGAAACACAAATAAAGATCTTTGAAATCTGGCAGACTTCTGTTCACCATATTTGATGTGCTCTGTGGATATGTGTTGAGCAATGTTTAAAATCGGTTCATTATATTTAAAAGACTTGGATTAAATCACTACATTTACATACTGTAGATTGCTTTTCATGTCTTTGTTAACTTGGTGGAATGGACTTACAGTGGAACGACACAAATCTCTCAGATTTCGTCAAAAGATCTTCAATTGTGTTTCAAAGACACTGTTGGTGAGTAGACAACAACAGAATTTTAATTTCTGTTAAATTCTGTTAAAACACTTTCTATAAAAACGAATTACTGTGAATTACTGCAAAAATCACAAACTTATCCATTATTTTTTTTTTTTTGTCCTGGTGCAAATATTAATGGTACCAAGAAAAAAAAAAATCTTTTGTTTGATTCTGAGGCAAAATATGTTTTTTGAGGTTCTGTTAGATTCACATTTAAACGTCGTTCATCTAGAGGTCAAAGTTCATGGCGTTCACTGTCTGAGCTCAACACAGTCCAACAGGTGTGAACCAGCACTGACTCTTGGTTACGATCGATTCCAGTGTGTGCCGCTGGTCCAGATGTGAACAGCTTCAACCCTAGCCTTCAGCCCCCCCCGAACATCTGAGAGTCACAACACCCGCCATGATAGAAAACACATGCGCAGCGGACGGGGTTCGTGAAGGAGAGAGAGAGAGAGAGAGATCGGACGGAGTCGATTGAGTTGCTAAAGCCACACCAACAAAGAGCTTCTTGTTTCATTGATTTCCCAGAAACGGCATCAGCTGTCCAGCAGGGTCAGCAAGAACGACAGGAAAAAAGCAAAGGAAAATGTCCAGGCCCCAAAATCTGGGAGACATTAAAGAACATCCTGTCCCAAAAACAGCTCATAACCGAAGCTCATATCTCGCTCCACTTACATTTACTTGTGCTTTTTATGATAAAGATCTAACTACCTTCTCATAAAGACAGCAAAGGATATGGACTATTGTACATGAGACTGAACTTTCTGTCCACTAGGTGTGTTGAATACTGGTATTCACGATAACGGTGATATATGTTACTACACTAATTAAAAAATTGTGTAGTAAGGTATCCAACACAAATGATCTGGTTGACACTCCAGCATAGTAGGCACCTTTTGCACTCATCATAAAACAGAAAATAAGAAAACATTGGGTATGTTGCAATCATTTTGTTATGGTAAGTTATTTTGGCCATGATCACCATGTAGTGGAGATCTAATATCACGACAGCAACTAATTTCCACTATTATAAACAGAATAGATTGAAACTCAATGCCCCCCAAATTGTCAAACTAAAGTTACATCACAGAGTGCACTAGTCAGTGTACACTGAAAAATCCACCAAAAGAAGTGCACCATTCAGACAACTCTTATAGTTTTTCAGTCAACCATTTTAAAGATGATACCCACATGATACCCACAACATGGTTGTGTTGATGTCTGTCAAGTAGGGGTGGGCGATTTGATCACAATGTTATATCACGATATGAGTAATTTTATTTCATGGTAACAAAATATATCACAGTATAGCTAGCTTATAGAATAGCTAATAAAGTTCTTTATGATCTAATCATTTTTGATACAATGGAAATTTCATAATTCTTGTCTTCAGTGTCAAAAATAATAATATTATAATAAATACGAAACTGTACATGCAAAAAACAAAACAAAAAAAAACAAACAAACTGTAAAACTTTGTTCGTCTTTGGAACACAATAACATTTTGGATGAAAACCAGAAGGCTTTTGCCTGTCAATATAGTCCATCTACCATCAGTGATACAACCATAAAATTATGAAGGGACAATAATGCTTTTTGAACAAAAACAAAAATAACGTCTTTATTCAACAATTTGTCTCCTCTGGAGATTATGAGCTGAACGCAGGCAGCGTATGCTCTTCTGAGTCAGCTGCACCACAAGGTTTGCGATGTTTTCTTTCAAATCAAAGCGTAAATATAGGCAAAAAACACAGAAGTAATTTACTTGGCAGTCTATGGGACTGTCACAAGCCTCCCGGCATTAATTCAAAATATCTTAAATTGTGTACCAAAGACAAATGAAGCTTTTACGGGTTGGAACAACATGGGGGTAAGTAATTAATGACATGATAATTTTTCATTTTGAGGTGGAGTTACCCTTTAAGAGCTGCATGGATCCAATATGTTGTTACAAATGCATTTTCATTCTCAGCTGTTACTGTGTTGATGAGAATACTTGCATTTTGACACATGCATGTGTGCATTTAACTATTCAAGGCATATAATTGGGCTAGTTTTAGGCTAGTTTTGAGTAAAAATCGGGTGGGTTTTGCTGTGAAAATCTGGCAACCCTGCATGTAGCCATGATAGAGATTTCCAATTTCTACCAGTTAACCATGTCTACTGGTATATTGCCCACCCCTACTCTCAAAGATCTTTAAGTTTTTATAAGTGAAATGATCACTGATTAGTTTAGTAAACAGACAATTACAAACAAGATGTATTAGCATGAATGGCAAATCATCTCTGGATCATTTCACCAGACACATGCTAGTCACGGCACTAGAGCAACACCCTCATGCCATTTCATCACATCGCATGTTCAGATTAGTGGAAGTGTGGGAAACGAGTCAAATTATCAGGAATGAGATTGTGGGATTGGAGTGGGAGGTAGACAATTTATATAATTATATCAAGCTCCAGGGTTGATAGGACTCCAGGAACGCTAGAAGGGAGTACTCACCCACCCGCGGGTCCAGCCATGAGGTGCTTTGGGTTTTGTGGTCAATGAAGTATGTTTCTCCCTGAGGGGTGACGGCCTGCTCCCAGCCCTCGGGCAACTGTCCTGTTCGGCAACAGTACAACAGCTAGAGATCAGCCAGCAGCCTGACCCCCACCCAGAGTGATGACCAGAGAAGAGGGATTCGTTCACCGAGCTACTTAACTTTATTAAGGATATATACTAAAATGCACCTTTTAAGGGTAAAAAAGGCACAAAGCTATCTGTTTTAAAGCTGTTGTACCCCCAAAGGTTCGATTAATGTGCATTTGTTCTGACAGCTTGGTGGTTTGTGTGCAATTCATCATTTTATCAAAATGTAATTACCAAAATGACTTTCCTTTTCAGTTGATGTAACCAAAGTCATAAAGCAGAATTCAATTTTACACAATATAATATAAATAAATTCAATTAAATCTAAATGGATAAAATCCAGTTTGTATTTATAGTGGATTCATACAGTTCTGAAAACATTTATACAATTTACAAGAAAAGTTTACATTTAATAACTCTTTTTTCTTATAATGTCATGTGGTGCAACCATCAAGAAAAAAAAAATCGCATTTACTGTACACAATTAATAAATAGTGTTTTGAATCTTAATTATAATTCTAATAAAATAACTTAATATTTTTTTTCAAGGCAACAAGTTTTATTATTTTAATTAAATTATATTAAATAATAGTTACTAAAAAGGTTACTGCTGGAGTTGCACCACATGACATTTTTCAATCTTATCTATCATTGCCTTGTCATAAAAAAAAAAAAAAAATCTGATATCATTAGAGACCTCTAGGTGACATAATTTAATGTTTAAAAATTATTATAAATTTGTTTTAGTTTTTTTGCATGCTAGACCGTATGAATTTTTTCTGGAGGACAACAGCCTCCATTTTAATTAAAATTAGATTAAATAGAATTTGTATTCAGAAATTCAAAACAAACTCATTATATAAGATATTTTATGTCATTGTATGAATGAAATGCATTTTGTATGTTTTATTACAATAAAAAAATAGCATTTCATCATGACACATTCATGTACACATACTGGGCTCAATTTCTTAAGCTAAAAAAAGCAGTCTCAGCTGCCTTTAAAACTCTAGAGTGTGATGCAATATGGCATTAGTTGTTGTAAGTGAGGGGGGATAAAAGCTATGAAAAGCATTCAACAAAACTGTATTGTTCTAATAATGCACTCCTGCATTAGAGTGTCAATTACCCATAATCCCTAAGTTTTGAAGGGGGCCCCACCATGAATCACTGCGAACACACAACAGGTGAAGGCTCAAGCTGGTCTAAACTAAGAATACAGGAAATCTGGTGCCTCTCAAGTTCCTAGAGGCTGAAAAAAATAATAATCCTCCATCCAGGGTACAGAGTAAGCACAAGGAGTTGTGGGATTTTAGGCACAGGGTCTGAGTCACTGCTTTCTATTATACGTCTGTTGAACTTCTTCTAGTTTCCGGTGAGCCAAAATGGATGACACGGCCATATCAAAAAACCTGAGTGGTTGAGTCACTGGAAGATCGTAAACCGGAGAAGTAAGTGTTTGAGTTTACAGAAACGCAGCCATCTGAACGAGTGTAGCAGGTTGGCTTAAACACACATCATTATTTCAGGATGAGCAGCTTTATTCACTTCCACACAAGCGCAGTGAGACATTATCACCACTGCTTCCTCCCTATTCATCATGTGTGATACCTTCACACTGAAAAGGAAACGTTGCATTTGATTTGCTTTTATTTACAACAAGGTAAAAAGGAAAACGTTCTGAGTTTTTGTTAAACATCTGTACTTCCTGTGAATGGAGACGCCATCTCAACTTCACAGTATGTAACTGTATATGTTGAGATAGTTTCCGTCTACTGTATGCAGCGCTGGAAGGAATATCTCTCGCTCCAAACTCTTTCATCTTGTTCTCATCCCTCCATCCCTCCCTTTTCACAGGAATCTGTTTCTCGGCTGCCAACAAAGCTGAGGCACACCTTTTTTTCCATTTCATCACAAATCAGGATTCGGGAAGAAAAAAAGCCAAACAAAGACGCACATTTGGAAATCGTTTAAGTACAGAGTAAGAGTGGCGGCCCGTGTGACAGGACAGAGCAAGCAACACGCAAAACATGATACAGAACGCCCCATGTACGACAAATCTAATACAGCTTTAAAAGCCTTCAGATCTGCTGGCTGGGGAGGCTTTTTTCATTAAATCAGCATTTGACCCCCTCAGAAATACCAGTTAAACCTCATTCAGGGCCTCTGATCAACAGACACACTGCTCTACGTGCTGCTATACAGAAATGGAAGATAGCCTTCATGTCATATACACATACTTTAATTACTAAATGAAACACTTTGTTACTTGGTCTCAAACAACTAGTTTTTTTATGGTACCGAGCCTAAAATAACATAAAACTAAATAAACAGATTCAAATACTGTATATTCTGAATGCAGCCTGATTTTATGTGAAAACCTATTTTATGCGGATTCGCATGAATTTGTATGATTTGATTTGCACAGAAATATAAAATTTTTTGAAAAACACTTAAGCATGCCAGTCCCTCCCTAAACCTAACACTCAGTTTGGCATAAACAGATACAAATGTACAAATTTATACTAATTCAGTAAAACATAGCAAATGTAGCTAATGACTGCCATGAGTCTATGGCTTTTCGAAATCGACACCTTTACATTAATTTACTATTCCTTACAATTAATGTTGTTTTTGGCGGCCTGTTTTAATTTTAGTTTTAGTCTAGTCTTTGTGTGAAGCTGTCATTTTAGCTTCTATTAGGTTTAGTCACGTTCATTCTCTTTTTAGTCTAGTAAAGTTTCAGTCAACTAAAGGTCTGAGTGTTTTAGTCTTATTTTAGTCAAAATTATCCATGGTATTTTCGTTTAGTTTTAGTCGACGAAAACTGATGACATTTAGTCTAGTTTTAGTTAATGAAAATTGTATTTTAGTCTCTTTTTAGTAATGCAATTCTATTTAACCCAGTCAATATAGTATAAGTACCTAGCAGTATAGACAGTATAGTATATTTATTTTAGCCAAACCCATTTCAAACAAATTTATCTTATTATATTATTGTTACCTTGTAGACTCAAGAATACATCCATTCCAGACACTTAAGACTCTCTGACTTGAATTTACAACATTAATTTTTCCAGCCAAACATGTTAGAAGTACACACATCGGTCCTTTCTCTGTGTCAGACTTAACTTGTGTTTGTTGTCGTTTTCTAAATAATGCTACGAGTGAGGCTCGAGGAAGTGACGTCGCCTGCGTCTGCGCAGTACGACCTGATGCAGCCCCTGAAGAAAGAGACAAAGGAAACAGAAATACTGCAAAATAATAATAATAATGCGGCTAAATGAGACGTTTTAATATTTAGTTTCATCTAATTTCGGTCAACAAAAACTAAGAGACATTTTAGCATAGTTTTTATTTTGTAAACCACATTTAGTCATGTTTTTATTTGTCAACAATGTTGCATTATACATTTAATTACAGTCACCGTCAAATGACCAGCATTAACATTGAGTCTCATCTCATTTTCGTCACACAATAAAGGTTCGTTGACGACGATATTTAGTCATAATTTTCGTTGACGAAAGCAACACTACTTCCAATACTCCACTAATATAATCCACTTGAATTCAGAGCTTTTTTTGTGCGCTGAAAGTGCTGTGGACTCCATCCTCTGTTGGGATGTGGGAATTTATTTGAAGCGACCCTCACAGTGCATGGGTGCTCTATAGCTGCTAGCCATCGAGTCTGCATGAGAAGACAACTACATCTTGAGTTTGCGATTACTAATGAATTTGTACGATTTGATTCGAAAAACCAAAACACTTATTCTTATAAAAATAATAAGTATGAAGGTCAGCCCCTAAATCCAACCCTCTGTGGGGTGTAAACAAATCATACAAAAACGTACAAATGAGTTCATATGATTGTCAACAATTGCCATGAGACTAAGTGCAAAATGACTTGCCATGGGACTTTTCAAAATCCTCCCCTATATACTCATTTACTATTCTCAACTAATATAGTCCACTTTAATTTTACATTTTTAAATTAAGTTTCTGAATTTTTTTATTTCAGAATTGATTCAAAACTAATTTTAGAAGAAGAAACAAGCAAGAAGTTCATGGCTAAACCTAACCTTCATTGTTGCATAAAAAAACTGTATGAAAATGCACAATTGAGATAGCATAAATTAATTCTAATTTGGCAAAATGTGAAAAAGTTAATAATTGCCATGAGACTGGGATGAAATGACTTTGCATTAGACTTTTCAAAAGTATTCCCTAAATGCTCATTTACAATTCTCAACTAATATAGTCCACTTAAATTAGAAATTTGAGAATTCGGAAACTGTGGACAGTGGACACCATCTTTATTGAGATGTGGGAATTAATTTGAAGCGACTGTGGGTACAGTCTTCCGTTGAGATGGGGTTACTTATGTGATGTGACCCTCACTGTGCACATTGGTATCCACTGAGTGTACAGTATATCGGTTGAACACTCATTGCTGTGGTGCACTCAGTTATGCCCACTATGGTTTCGGATACCGCTACAATGGCTATTGACTTTAAATAGTTCACTAAATAAGAGTAATTTATGTTTTTGGTAAAGCATGCATGTTGCAAAAATGGTGTGGGTATAAGACCATAGGAGTTTGTTAAAATTTCTAACCATTAACACACACATCTAAATGCAAAAGTAAAGAACTGCATTTTAGCATGCTTGAGGTCAACTATTTTTCGTTTATTAAACTCCATGAAGTTAATTTCAATTCCATATCAGAGGTGTGATATTAGATCTCTGTGTGAATTTCAAGGGCCGCCGAGCATTGGAGTAACACAGGGCAAGCACCTGTAGCAAAGCTCCTTCATAGCTGATTGAAAACAGCTCAGGACAGCATGTGTGTTTTCATGAGTAATGGGGAATGTGGACGGCTGGGAGGGACGTCTTTCACACTCACCGAGGTTGGGTTGAGAGAGGGCCATGGAGCGCTGCTGTATGTTGCCGTTGTTGGAGGCTTGATTGTGCAGACCCATCTGGTTTACTGAGGGTGTCATGGTCTTCCTGGGGTCATGCCAAGTAGTGATCTTCTCAACGTGACTGCACAAGAATGAAAACAAAATGTTCACATTAAACACACTGAAGAAGAAAACCTGTTTTTCTTCAGGTCAAGTAAACCAGAACTTGTTTTTCTTGTATTCTAGGAACACAGTGGTGATTTAGCTCATCGGACACTTCAGCCTGGTCCCAACCCTTTACTCCAAAACCCATTTAAACCCAACTGTCTCTCAGAGGACACATTTAGACACTACTACAGTGGTGTCATTGTTGGAGAAGAACAACGGAAATGACATGGTGATGGGAAAAACATGGAATGGGAAGAATCAGTTTTATCAATGCTTTTGCTTTTCTTTTGCAAAGTTTCCCCCCAAAAAACAAACAAAAAAATGCACTCAAATTTTTTTTAAATGAAATTTGTATGCATACACCAAAATAATGAATTCACAGGAACCCACCAAAACTTAAATCAGTTATTAAAGTGTCATTAGACTGAATGTATCAGAAATCACCCTCTAAGCCCAAATTCACTATACATTTCCCTACAAACATTTTGAGCCCAAGTAAACACAACGTTCCTTCACTGAACACAAAGGTTTTGTGGGCAAACTTATAAGGGGGAACACAAAAGTTGTGATGCAAGATTCTGCCCTAAATCATTCCACTCAAGCCCATGCTGGACTCAACACAACCTTTCGACCTACAGTTCGAACCACAGAGCTTTAAAAGTTATGAATGCACAATCACTGCAGTACGTGAATCAAGTAACAGATGTACTGGTGTCTTCAGTGTCATCTCCACTCCTCCACCCTGAGTGAACCCATCAAACTGCAGCTACGTGAAATTCTGGCTTCTCTGCATTTTTTCATGCAAGGCCACGAGCGTCAGACTGGCGGTTGCTAAATGACAATCTCAGTGTCCCTCAATCAGTAGACCAGTTTAGCTTAGGGGTGCTTAAACCATTTCCTGGAGATATGACTTCCACTTGAGATTAGTCTCAACCTTGAAGAGCAGGTTCAGGTGTGTTTCGCTAGAGCTGGAACTGAACTCTGCAGGAAAGTAGATCTACAGGACTGTAGCATTGTACAAGCACTGCTGAAGCTCCAAAATTTGGCTGCCAGTAGACATATTTATTTACAGTCGATCACTTGCAAAGCTAAAAGGGGTGGTCATATTTTGTTCCATTGACTTTCATTTAAACACAATTTTTTTTTAAACACAATTTCATGCTAAATTTCCCATTCAACTTTGTATGAAAGATTGGCGAACTAAGACCTGCAAATTAATATGACATTGTGATATCTTTGCTCAATTAAATGAACCCAACCTTTAAATACAGAAAATTGGAGTATTGTTTAAGGTGCAGTTCTATCAGTGAAATGTGGTGAAATTTTGTGGCTAAAAGGTCAATGTTCCTTTGTCAATTGTATAGTGACGCATGAAGCTCCACTTACACAAGTCACTTTCAAACCAAGCAGATTTCTTTTGGTAAATGCAGCAAATTTGCATGACCAACTTGAACCATTTCTGACAAGCTTAAAATAGTACATAAATTGTGTAAAATCAACAATCGAAAAAGCACATTAATTCTAGCCAATCAATATCTGGGTTTAAAGAAGACCAAGTCCAATAAACGTATCAACTTGGCTGATCACATTCTTTACAGGGTTTAAGTTTTAAACTAAAATATGACACTAAACTTCACCTTCTTGTTTGTACACAAACTGGTCTGAACAGAAAATCATATGGCTGTTAGTGACCAAATGAGTCACAAAGTACACAAAAGCCTCAATCAGAGAGTGACTCACTCAAACTATTCACACTCCTCTGGGAAGATTACCTACTTCCTGCTGATCTCAGGCCTGCACAGTGGCAGAACAGGAAGCCATGCCTCCCACACCAGACCTCCCCGGTGCGTGTTTTGAGAAACTATCATTCTGTCTATTTAATAAACGGTTTCTCAATTTTTACAGTTTTAATTTCCAAGAATTCTGAATTTGTTCATAAGATCTTAAAATATAATATTGTTAAAACAACATGTAAATTTTACTGTTTTTTTTTTTTAGTTTATGCTGTAAACCTGACCACCGGTTTCTAAATTAGCTTTTTAAGAGACTTTAAGAGCTTTGTAAAATGCTTAAACATTGGGGTTAATAAACACAGTCAGGATGCTAGCAATCTGAGTGGTTTAAGTTTACGAAAGTCTGACAGGAGAGGGAAGGAAGTGACCCATGGGGGTATTTGGGTCCTGGGTGGGGCAGCTGTCCTGCATCTGTGGGTTGGGCCCCTTAAATTTGAGGCCCATCTTCCCATGCATTAAACCCAATATGTTCAGTGGAACAGCTGTTTAGCAGCCTGATGTTAAAGCAAACAACAATTAGCTAGTGGCACAATTTAGCTTTCTCTCATTTTACACATTTCCTAGACTTATCAGGACTAGTGGCATAAAGGCAAAGCATTTTTTTGTCTGATTAAAGTGTCATATTTATCACTTTTACAGCTTTATAATTTTCTCTCTTCATGTTAGTCAAGGTTCTGTTCAACAAAACAGCTGTACTTTTCTTTTGACCATTTTCCAGCCTCTCTTTGACCCTTTCGGTCCTAAAAAGCCTTGTCACAAGTAAAAGTGGGCACTACTAGGTTATTAAGCTCATGGTTATAAGTTGTTGGCAAAGGTAAGTTTTTGAGACATGATTTTATGTCCACATCAGGGATTCTCAACTCTGGCCCTTTCCTGCAGTGTTTAGATCCAACTCTTATGAAACACACCTGGGCAAGGTAATCAAAGTCTTCAGAATGTATAAGCAAGGTACAGGCAGGCAAATGTGATCAAGGTGGAAGCTGAACTCTGCAGAAACCCCAGGTCTACAGTACATCGTAAAACACACTCTTAAATCTTTAAAGATGAGTTCAAAAATCATGTTGTCCTCTTACTGTACAGTACTTTCATTTCCTAATTTAAAACGACAATATTAAACCATATCAATCATAACCCATTACTTCGGCAGAATTAACATCCCGGACGAGCCCCCAATTTTTACTTTTCCAAATCCAATTTAGGGCTGAAAGGGCGGGGTTTATAGTTTTTTGGAAATGGGATTCGGCACTGGTTTGGAAAACTAAAGCAGAGATTAGGAGGCACGGGGGGCTGACGCTTGGGTCTCACATGGCCATGTTTGGGTACAAGCCACATGCTGTTTGCAAAGGAAACACACACACACATCTCAAAGAAACAATGGCTTGGCGGTGGATTAGAGGTTACACACAGGCTGAAACAACACTCACAGTAGCCAGATGGACACAACAACTCTGAGCTGAGCTTCCCACTCTTCCTGTTAGTGTTCTAGCTGTGGAAAATAACACACACACGTTTGTTTTTGTGAAAAGTGTGTTCATCCCATAGGTGTAATGGTTTTTATACTGTACAAACTGTATATTCTATGGCCCTACACCTAAACCTAACCCTCACAGGAAACTTTGTGCATTTTTATTTTCTCAAAAAACTCATTCTGTATGATTTATATGTGTTTTGAAAAATGGGGACATGGGTTATGTCCTCATAAGTCACCCTCTCCTTGTAATACCTGTGTTATACCCATGTCATTATACACAGTTGTGTCCTGATATGTCACAAAAACACACACGCGCACACACACACACTCACACACTCGCTAATACAGTCTCAGCTTTTGTCATGGGGCACATTCATGTCAACAGACATACAGTACTTACAACACATAAGTGAGTGAATCTCTCATTCACCATTTAAAATCATCTCCTGGTAGCCTGTGTGTTGCCTGCAGAGCACATTCTATAAATAACTTTAATTTCTTTCATTATGGCTTCAACACAATATGCATTGGCTTCAGTATTCTATATCTGTATTCTAGTCTACTCTAACTAAAACAAAGAAAATCAGTTTCGGCCCATATATACAGTACATTTGAAATTTACAGTCTTTGATTTCCACGAAAATGAAGCTAAAATATTGACTCATGTTAAACAACAGATTTTACCCAATCAGGTGCTAAAATGAGAATGTCCCTCCCCCAATACCATCTTCAACTGACTAGAAAGCAGCAAATCTGGTTGTGATGCCTACAATCAGGGATGGGATGTCTGATATGTCCCAATTTCTATATTTCTGAATATCAAACTCTACCCAGATTCATCTCATATGTTGTTCTAATTATAGAGCAAGCTGTGGCAGAGCAGAAGCATCTGAAGGCACCTTTCACCCGCAAGCGTGTTCAGAGTCCAGCAAGAAAACTCCAGGAATGTGAGTCTGTCTGTAGCCATAGAGATTTCAACAAACTCCAGACGGAGCTGGCACACACACACACACACACACACACACACACACACACACACACACACACACACACACACACACACGATGGCACACAAGCAACACACACTTACTTAGGAAAACAATCTGTGTTAGACATCTATAAGATCAGAGATGAGTGTTGACTCTTGTTAGAATACTGTAGGTGTTAAGTCAATAATTTAGTCTAACATTTTACTATTATTCTACACATTATTCTAGCAATAATAATATGCAAGTGCTATGACAAGTCTCGGTTAGCCTAGCAAGGTTTATATATATGGAAGAGATGTTTTTTAGCATCATTCCTCCAGTCTTCAGTGCCACATGATCCTTCAGAAATCATTCTTATATGCTGTTTTGATGCTAAAGACACATTTCTTGTTATTATCAATGTTGAAAATGGTTGTGTTGCTTAATATTTTAGTGGAAAGCATTATGCATTTTTTATTTTAGAAAATAAAGAAAAGCATTTACTTGAAATAGACATAGAACAATAACATTATACATGTCTATACTGTTAATTTTTGATCATTAATGCATCTTTGCTGAATAAAAGTATTGATTCACTTAAAAAAATATTACTTGAGCTCACAGAATATATTATTGATTAATGCAATAGTTAACATTACTGTGGCGAGTGGGGCGGGACTCGATACTGGCGGTGGGGCGCAGGTGTAGCTCATCTCCAATCACTACACCTGGCCTCACTCCTCGTTCCCACGCCTCTCGGCCCCGCCCCACTCGCCACAATTACATTTGTATATTACTGTTATATCTTATATATATATAATAGTATATATTATTATTATGAACATTAATTCATGTATTTCAATATAATACACTAATTAATTGAAATATTTTACAGATATAAAAGCATATATCATGATGATTTTAATGTACTTTTTAATTAGCAATTAAGTTTCCAACAGAGCAGACAATTTGTTCACTTAAGCCTATTTTAAATGTGTTTTTTTTTCACATTACATTAATGAAATTCTTTCAGATTGCAGTAAGCTTTTTTTCTTTTGATTTTGACTCGAAGAAGGTCTTTCCTTACAGTTACAATTGGATTTATCAATGAAAAAAAATAATTTTGATGCATTGTTTTAACTTTTTGAATGCAAATAAGAATCAAAAAGCTCCACAGGATCAAGAGAGTTTTTCTTCTGCACGAAACACTGAAGCACTCATGCTAAAACAGACGGTAACTGTTGTTCGCGTCTGGGCTTACTCTGGGACATCCTCCCCACTGAAAACCGCCCCGTCTGCAGGGTGACAGCAGCCCAGCATGGCTCTGGGACTCTCTCCACCCAGCTGTGCTAATTGAAAACAGGAACAAAAGAAAAGGATCCACTTTCCCAATTACTCTGAGCTCGGGTTACCGGGGAATTCCTGCACATCCAGCACAAAGGCGACTCCTCCTCAGAAGAGAAAAGAAATCGGTGACGGAGGGCCTGTCCGAAAGACGGATCACCAGAGGTCAGATTTAGATGGGGGGATCAGCTGGATATTGTGGAATCAGAAGTATTCAATTGAATGTGATAATGTGAGGGAGGGGTGCGCAGGAAATGGAATGCGCTACTAATTATAGTCATCCAGATCACTGCCGCTGAGCCCTGACATATTTTGTGGAAATGGGGCAAGTTGTGGCTTGTGTTTGCAGGCCTGGTCAGACGACAGCCAGCTACACGCCAGTGGTTTGGAAAACTACTAGCAGTTTAACTACAGTCAAGCGACTTGGCACACTTAATTACTGTACGTAGCGATTTATAGATAGTTTGAATAGAGATTGTATCTCAGAAAGTTCAGAAACAGTGGTTATATCGTAAAATTAATCAATTAATACATTTCAATTTAAAATAAACAAGAAAAATTGTATTTTAGATGTAAAGGATCTCTACAGAAGACAGTTTCATCATTTACCTCAGTGTAGTTTAGAGCTGTTTCAGTTCAGCTCAATAACAGCGTCGCTGTTGCACTGTTTCAATTTCAGCTATAAAGCTTGTAAAAGTAGAAACTTAATGACTATTATATACTGTAAAAATTTAAGTATTAAAGATATTTTAAAATATCTTTTAAAATGCATAATTATGAGATGATATGATCTTTTTTTTTGCAATCTGAGCATTATTAAGCTATTACACATTTATTACACAGTTAGCACATGCTATTTACACATGAAATATTAATTATTTATTTTTACCTGTATATCATCCTAAAGTTTGCACTGCGACCAAAACAAAACTTGGCAATTGACCAAGCAGAATCAAGATTTTCATCTGGCAATGGATTGCGGGACACGTAGGAAACATATTGTTTTTGCAATTCCATTATGTGATGCTTATAAATAACTAACTTCATGAGTAGCATCCCTAGATTTAGTTAGTTACTGCCCTAACACTGAAAACCCTCAATCAAATATTGATCTGTTCCTCAAGAATAGGATTTGAATATCACAAAGTTTCAAGCACTTACACAAGCCATAGGTTCGAAAGGCAAAATACAGTCTATGCTAAGTAGCTGCTGTAGTTATAAAAATTCTGTTTAAGAGGGACAATAAATAAAATGAATCAGACAGTAAGATCTCGTTTGTAATCTGACAATTAGTTCGCTATTACATGTTTATTACACATTTATTACATGTTACAGCAACATGAAATACTATTTTAAATGGTATATTCTATTTTAATATGGTCTCTTAAAGCTTCCACTTAAACAAAATAATAATAATAATTATTATAAATAAATAATAAATAAAAATAAATCCCAATTGGCCCGGCAATTGACCGAGCACAATCAAGTTTTCCAAAAAGTCATGTAATAAATTGATAATTGATGAGTAATTACAAAACAAAAAACAAAAGCAAATTACACTGAAGCTAATTGTGGGGAGTTTTGGGTGCAATATGACTCTATATTGAAGGAACAATATTTTGATTTAGTTAATACTATCATACTGTATTTATTTTGAACAATCAGTGCGGTATACAATACATTACAGAGGGTATTAGTTGTTTCTTAGCAGCTTGACATATGACAGCGTATATCTGCTAGTTGATTCCCTCAGAGTTGTAAACAGTGTGACTGTGTGTCTTGAGCATCAGGCCACCTCAATCACAGGTGTGAGTTTAGGGTGGGACCATGTTTTCCTCTGACAGCACTCAAAAAACCTGTTTCAAAACAGGAAATGTCTTCATAATTCCGCTAAGTGGTGCTTGAGAAATGACAACTTTATGCTAGTAGTGTCACTTAGTTAGTTATTCCCATAAAACTAAAACACTTTGTTTCTCGAAAACAGGATTCGAACATCACAAAGTCTCAAGCGCCAACATGACCCATTGGATTGAGAGGCAAGGGACAGTCCACGCTATTATAGCTGCTGTGTTGGTGTGGAAACAGACTCCAAAAATACTTATTCAGCAAGTGGAAAACTGAAGCAGTCCTGCATCAGATCTTCCTCAGCTGTTGTGAAGGACTTTTGGGCGTCTCGTCGTGTTACTGGTTCGGACAACTGTCCCGTGAGTGTGGGAGTCAACCGCCCTGCAGCTGCTATTGGGTGGGCTAACTTTAGACCTGGCAGGGATTTACTGGCTCTGTTCACTCACACCAACGTTTAGCGAGCCAAATTATCAAGTATACATGTAGAAAACAATAGTATACATGTATATATATATAATTAATAATATTTGTATGACGTCTCGGTGCAGTATGGTTTCGGTTACAGCAGGGGTAAAAAACTAAACATAAAATTAGCTTTTTTATTAAACAGTGGTTTACTGAACAAGTTGCTATATATAAACTTTTATTTTGGTGGATGCGATTAATCGCGATTAATCGTTTGACAAGCACTAATATATAAATATGGTCATACTGTGGGCTGGAGGAGCTATGACTCAAAGTGAGGGTCTGAACACAGAGATCACGACAGTAAGCCAGTGATTCATGTCAATTGCCTTTTCCCTCAGAGACAAAGCAAAGCCTTATGGGAAGTTTGGGAGGGGCTGCTTGACCCTTGGCACAATTGAGAGGTCTGTATCTTTGTTCTGCTGCACTATTATGAGTTAAATGGCTGTTTAAAAGTTAAATATGTAACTGGTAGATTCAGTTTCTGGATTACAGGTTTGTCCAGCTCTCCAGATCCGAGCTCTTACGCTGGAGCTGTTGTTGAGACACTGCATGATTTAGGAGGATCTCATTAGGACTTTATTATGCAGCAGTTCTGGACGGCCGCCCAGTATGTTAAATAACTCCAGAAGGACTCTCCCTGACTGCAGACTAACAAGAAGCAAATTGTGCTGCGAAAAAGAATGTACTGATCCGATCTCTTGAGCCTCTCGTGAACCACAGAAGGCATGAATATCAAAGTAAAATGATATTCAAAAAGCATAGTGCTCATGCAGCTCGCCAATGATACATTTAGGAACTGAGTAATATTTATTGACTACATACACAATATGGTTATGGTTAGGGTTTGTTTTAGGGTTACTTGCATCTAATTATGCATCATTTATTGTTATTATGTAAGTTCATGTTTTGGTAAAAATGACACTTTAAAATAAAGTGTAACCAAAGTTTTTTGTTTTGTTTTGAGTGAAATATGACCCAGAAAGAGTTCTTAAAGCTCCAGCAGTTTTAACAAACTCTTTCCAGATCACTGCATTGATGAGTTTCCTCGAGTGTGTGTGGGTTACTGGAATGCTGTGTTAAAATCAGTCCCAGTGTCACCCTGACAACACCCCGTCCCCCATCAGCCGTTCCCACATCACACAGTAACATACAAGCACCGTTAATGGTTAACTCCATCATTTTCTGTTGTGTTTGTTACACATTGCTAAGGACAATATTACTTGTTTAATTTTGTCACTGTATAACTGTGCTCTAGGTCACTGTACAGATCCATTGGAAGATAATGTGATGCATTTTCAAAAAAAATTGAAATATTCAGGGTCATATATATTATGTAAACAAAAACTTTTATTATAGATGCGATTAATCGGGATTAATCATTTGACGGGCACAAAAATACCCTAAAATAGCACATCAGTAACACTGAGCGTGTTGGAATGCTGGCAGTTTTGTGCGAAAGCGCCACCTATCAAAATATTCCCAGCAGCTGGAAACATTAAAATCAAGTCAGTTAAAGGTTAGCTGAGTAGCTCAGCAGCAGCAGCGGGTCAAATGCACGATCACAGCCCTTTTCCATGAGGCTGCCAGGACTCAGCTGGAAAACGCTGTGTGTGGAAAACAGTCTGTCCCAGCGCCGCTGCCCCATCCCTCCTTTCACCTCCAAGATAAAGAGCACAATGTCTCATGCTATGTTTATGAGCTGGACGAGGCCGAGACATCAAGGCCGAGAGAATGAGGGCGCTGAAGCGCTGGGCTCTCTGACAGCTCTTTCAAACACCATTTCGCACTATTTTGCTGGATGAAAAAATATGCATTTCCCCCAAAATACACCAAATGCTTTGATTCTCTGGAAACCCAGAACAGGACTCAACAGTATCTGATAAGTGTGTCCATACGCCAGCCGACTGTAAAGCTGGGCCGCCGCGAGATGCCATCAGTCAACTGTGCCACATTCAATGAGGACGCAAAAAAACAAAACAAAAGAGCGCTTGACACAACCCCCGTCAGCTCATGGTGGCACACAAGCATCTTTCTCTCGTCTCCGAGTAAGTACAAATATAAAGAGTGGACACATATTAGCCTCGCGTCTGCGGGACAAAGCGCTCATTGTGAATAATCCTACAGGAGACATGGGAATGAACTCTGGCTCTCTCACACACAGACCCCACCACTTTCCTTTCCATTGGCTGCTCTCTCGCTCGCTCAATTAATGCACTCGACTCCACTTTGCTGAAAAACACAATCATCTTTTTCCCGTTTCTGTTATTTTCTGTGCTTCTTTTTTAAAAAGGGTTACTTTACGTGGTTATTAACAAATCATAAGGCATTTGAAAAAGTTTCTTTTGTTACTCTCATTCTTAAAGACATAATCTTATTTAATGTGAAACAATAGCCGGGATTCCATGCAAAGTTGCGAATTTAACTTTCACACAAAACTTGTATATTGTGAAAAAAATTTGCGAATAAGCACCGCTTCCATCCAACGAGTCAAAGAGTACAAAATCGTAACTTCCTGATTAAATGGTACTAAATATCTCTAAGAAAAGTTGGAAAAGCCACTGAATATAATAATTTTCATATATGATAAATGACTTCAGAGCGAACAGACAAAACACAATAAATGGCGTCAATGCTTTCTTGGTGGATTCTTATGCAAAATTATATTAGCCACTATTCCTGTGATTCCCAGCTGTATTTTCAGCATCATTCCTCCAGTCTTCAGTCACATGATCTTCAGAAATCATGAAAATATGATGATTTGCTGCTCAAGAACATTTCTGATTATTATCAATGTTGAAAAAAATTGTGCTGCTTCATATATTGTACAAACCACGATTTTCTTTCATCTTCTTGATGAATAGAAAGTTCAGCATGTGTAGAGTCTACTGTAAAAGAGAATTGTTTTGTAGCATTACAAAAACTTGATGCATCCTCGATTAATAAATGTATTAATTCCTTAAAAAAAAAAAGAAATCTAAATCTTACAAAATCTTAGATCATAAACTTGAATGACCGCATATACATAAAACAGCTTATAAAATGAATAGTTCCGGTCCTTGATTCTGATTGGCTGAGCCACTTTCAAAGCCGTTGTAAATTACTCTATAAACACACACCTTTGTTTACGTCTGTGTGTTGCTCGACAACCACTTTGTTGGAATCACACCTGATTTTGAAGAACTACATTGTTTGAGGGAACAATAATATTTTTATTAATATCATTGCACTTTATTTGCTTTGTTTTATTTTGAGAAAACTTACTACGTATTTGGAATAACCGTTTTATAAAAGCAATAATCCTCATGAAGCAGTGGTTTACAGGGCTTACTCTGCTTCCCATCATTCCTAAAAATGCCCCTTAGCTGTCATAAAATCACTGTAAACCATGGCTTCTTATTGCTTTAATTTAAAATAAATAGTCAAAACTATATAGCTTAAACACTAAAACAGCACTGCAGCACTACAAGCTTTCCAATCTGCAAAAGACCTGCTTTGATATGTGTACTTTATTTGCATTTTTTAATGAATTTGTCAAACACATTCACTAACCATTCTGAACTGACCTTTTGGAGGCAATGATAAAAATGCTAATTTGTCTGTGAAATCGATCTGTTTGTTTATATGGAAACCATAAATGATGAAAAAAAAGATTTAGGAAAGGACGATTCTCAGAATACCAAATAATGCTTCATTTATATAACAGCAATAGGTTTTACCATAAATCTCCAATTTTATCTCTAGTTAAGGAGTTAATTACGATCAGATGAGCAGTAATGAGTGATGAGGCTGTCAGAGCGGCGCTCACATGAGCCAAAACTGAACACACCTGAGACAGACGACAATGAGCACCGCTCCAGGGGGTTACTGAGGCCTGGGATAATGGGGAGGATTTTGGTTGGGTTTGGCTCAGGTGTCTCTGTGCCTGAAGGGGTAATCTGTTCAGGCATCGCCGGCCCACGGCTCTCAGAAACCTCCAGTGCACAGTTATGTAGCGTTACCTGTTCAACACCTGCTTAACTACACTCACAATGAGTAAGAGACAGATTACATCTGCAGAACAATACACGATCTGCTAATCACGGCACAGCACATGACACCCAGAGCTAAAGTTAAACCCTTTCAGCTTCAAAACCAGTTACACTAAACTCAACCAGAAGCATTTGTTGTGGTGAGTCGGTTACCACCAAACATTGTACAAATGCACCATTTTATCATCCTTTTCTGAGTCATTTTAGGGTTTCTGCTGTAAAGTTGACAACAACTTACATTAGTAAGCATTTTTCCAGACTAAAATCATGTAAAACTTAAGAACAATCGTCCAACCCTTAAGTGGCGTGTGTGATTCAAATCAAAGACAGGTTACTAAAAAAGAAAAAAAATCTGTTGTGACTTGAGTGCATTCAATAACAAGAGCTGCTTGGGTTTTTTCTCGGACACATCATACGGAAGCACATATGTAGAATATTAAAAGACTTAAACGAAGTACACCTTTATATATATATTTTTTTCATAATTGTATTGTCTTGAAATATGGTTAAAGTATGTCTGAAAGTACTAATAAGCATTTATGCTGAACTAAAATATAATTTTATGTAATTCCAATTGCGACTTAGGGCCCTATCTTGCACCCAGCGCAATTGACTTTGTACACCGACGCATGTGTCATTCCTATTTTGCACCTGCGGAAAGCGCACTTTTCCCTCCACTGAAGCACGTCGCTAAACTAGTGAATGAACTTGCGCTCCCTGGGCAGTTCAGCGCAAAAAAGGAGGCGTGTTCCGGCGCAAACAATCCCTGGTGCTATTTTGCTGTTCCATTAAACAATTGCGCCACTGACCAGAAAAAACCTAGTCTAAAGTCAGTGGCGCGTTGTTCATTATGCTATTTTAAGGGCGCATGCTTGACCATAAAGTAAAGCGTGCACAACGCGCATACACTTTGCTCATGTAATCTACACAGATGCAACAGTTATTTTTGCAAATCATAAATTGTTACACTAAAAAAATATTAACACATGAGATGACGGAAATCATTGTGGTGTGCCACGAAGATGTGAAAAAATAGGCATAAATCTAGCTTACAAATTATTCAGGCTAATTGTAGTAATTAAGGATCAGACCTGTTTGCCCAATAGTGGCAAGACATATGTGGACATCTGACAAATTGGTTTGTCCGTAAAAAAAATAGATGAAACAATTGTGGCTATTTCCTCCCATGCCTGTTTAACCGACGCTATTTTGGGTGGGTTTCTCCCATCCCCATACAACACAACTTCTTTGTCTTTCACTGCTCTTACAAGAACATCAGTCTCCTCGGCTGTGAACCGCTCCTGGCGTGCGCCTGGTAAATACGCCATAATAATAGCAATCCATAATGGAACTTGCGCACCTGCTTTTAAAGGGAATGTTGGATGACGCTCTGATTGGTTTATTTCACGTTACGCCCAAACCACACCTATGAATAATGAAGCTACTTCAGACCAACCCATTTTAGATTTGTGCCGGGCACAAGAGCCATTTATCCCGCCGGGAAAATAGCAACAGCGCCGAGACCCGCCCACTTACTTACTTGCTTGCTTTGACACTTGCGTTTCAGATTGTTAAAATAGGGCCCTTAATGTATTTAAATATATGTGTAATTACACATTTGAAAAGATGAAATTGCAATTTAGTACATTAGTAAATTTTAAATGTAACATTGAATAACTCAATACTCAAGCTTATAATCAAGCATTTCTTACATGATAACACAATAAGTGTACTTTTTTAAAGCATGAGAAAATATTAAAACATGATTTAAAATGTACATTAAAGTAAAACTTTTAAGGCAGTGTTGTAGAAAGGTAATTTTAAAAGTAATGCATTACAATATTGCATTATTCCTAAAAAAGTAACTAATTACATTACTTTGTTCCTATTTATCAAACTTTTGCAGTACTTTTTGTCACCTGGGCTTTCTTTTTTTAATTACAAAGAACAAAAAGTTACATTTGTGGCAACTGTAAAGGCCCTTTCACACCAAAAGTGAAATGAATAATTGTCTGGGTGAAGAACGTGCGCCTGTACCTCTCAGTTGGGAAAAGAAGAGTTGAATAAACATGAAAAAAGTAACTTGCTTTACCTGTTTTGAAAAAGTAACTCGCAATGTAATGTGTTAGTTTACTAGTTACTTGAAAAAAGTGATATGATTACCTAACTCACACCATTAGTAATGCGTTACCCCCAACAATAAATTTGACATGATTGCAAAGTGCACTTTTTTTTAAATATATAATAATTAAGCATTTTAAGAAACAGCCATGAAAATGTCTCTCTTTAAATCACTTAAGTGGCCTTTTATTAATATAATATTATTATGAATTATTTCGTGGCTGGTGTCCCATCGTATTTAAGGTTAGTACATTTTCTCAATTCCCTCTCCATTGGTAGGTGTGCCAAACAGCTTTAACTTTAGACCCTGATGGCACCTGACTCAAGACCAGATTAGAAACTTTGACGGCTGCATGTTAAATGGTCTGTCAAATTCGATTAAACTCAAAGAAAATAACCCCTGGGAACGCTCTCTCTGCTCTTTAGACGATACAGATTCCTCGGCAGCGGCATAAAGGCATTGCTCTCCTGGAATGTGTATTCTTTGGAGGAGCCACTTGGAGCAAATTTGACTCTTTTCTCTGCTCCTCTTGTCACCCACCTTCGTGCCGGTGACGTGGTGAGTGGAATGCATTGGTGTCTATTGGGTTTCAAAGATCAGACACATGCTAGACCCTTCAGCAGACAGACAGACCATAAGCATCACGCTTAAGCGACGCCCCCTCTGAATCCAGCAATGCATCACACGGGACGGGGTGACGCTGCTGTGAATCAGGGGCAGGCCCATGCTGCTGCTGCCCCGGGTCCAGCCCAAAACAAAGGCGACCACACACACTCCCCCCGTGCTACTCAATGAGATGCCCCCGCTAGAGGAGCGCCGAAAACAATGCTTCCACATAACTGACTGAGACAGAAAAAAACTCAGTGCGAGGGAGGAGGAGTCTGTCACACAGTCTGTCAACAAGTCTCGAAGGGGGCGTGGTCCCGATAAGCTCTGCCCCCACAACTCAGTGGGCGGTGACTAACACACAGAACATATTTTCCTACGCAAATGCTTTCCATACAGTGATTACAAAACAGTGGTTTTAAAAAGACAACAAAACACAAGCAAGCATGGTTGTAATTATAGTGATCATTTTGCCGGGTGGTAATAAAACAGGGCAAAATTATTCTTATTAACTTATTCATATCCAGAGAACAGAACATTATTGGACAATGGTGTTTGGTTGGTATAATTAACATCAAACCTTATGACTTCATTGAACAGAATGTGCACAACTCTTAAAAGTATATGCATATAAATCCTATAATAATAATGAAATAAATGGCCACTTAAGACACTTAAGCAGACTTTTTAAAAGTGCCCTTTATAATAATTTCAAATTAGAAATTTTATTCAGTAAATTCAGTATAATGTTTTACTTTTATTGAGCTTTAAAAGCACACCTATTTTGTTGAGCTGATTGGCTGAGTAAAGCACATTTTTAATTTAAACTTAAGTGTGTTATGTAATATAACAATTAATGTGAATATACTTTTAATTTTCTAAATTGCAACTCCTTACAAGATTTAGTTAAGGTCCATAGAAGTTTATAAAAAAATATATTTTAGATAACCAGAAATCCATTACAATTATGAAATTACATTAAAAAATTTACTTAAGTTTTACGGAAGTAGGTCAACTAATTGCATCTAATTTAAAAGTAAGCAACAATACAGCCTCATTTAATTGCAATTGAAATGCAATTAATGATTCAATGTTAATTTTGAAGTATATGATATTTCTGGTAAACACTCTTTTAAAATGTTGTTTTAAATATGGTTTAAATAAGTTTTAAATATTAATTTATTTACATCTAAGGGGATTTTCTATGGAAAAGCACTGTCAAGATAGCACTTGCCAAAACTGTAAACTAACTTTTTTGGAGGTACGTAATTCTTATTTTCTTTTTTTTCTCATTTGAACCGCTCTTTGAAGTGCGTAATGCGTGTTTATTGTTTTTACTTTGCCCAGAGCATTCCTCCTGCCATTATTCACATGAACAAAAGGAAATGAGCAGCTCCATATCCTGTAGACAGAGCCATCGCTTTCAACTGCTTATTGAAGAGGAGGTGCAGAGAGCAGCAGAGCACATGGAAAATACCTCGCAGAGAGAAACAGAGCACATCCACACCAAAACAATCACAGCCAAGAGCTACACAAACTACTCAAATACTCGTTACGAATAATAATTTACAATTCTAATAAAAAAAGCTGAATTTTTCCATTCTATTTGAAGAAAGTTAGAACTAAACTAAACTAAACCAGGCTTTAAATTAAAAATAAAAACAGCATGTTTCCATCCAAACATGTTGAGACAATGATAAGGTGTTGCAGTCAGAGTCTTTATGAGCAGGGTTATTGTAGTTATACAACTAAAATGAGGGAAGAAAAAAACATTTTGTTGCTTGAAATAAAAGGGATATACAGTATTAGCTAACTGAAATAAAATAAAATACAGTATATTAAAAAATAAAACAAAAACAAAACGTAAACTTACTTTTTTCCAGATAGCGGCCAGCACAACTTTCCTTATTTTAATTTAGTTTAACTTAATATATATACTAAAACAACTCAAACTGAAATAAAAATAAATAAAAAATATTTAAAGACAATTAGAAAAAAATAATAATAATAAAAAAAGCACATAAAAATTATTAAAACTTTAAATAAATTAAAAATGAAATGAATTAGGGAAAAAAAACTAATTCAAAATAATAAATAAAATTTTTAAAGTACTGTGACTTTTTTTGAATTATTGCCAGTGTGTTTTAGGTAATTACTTACTTGCATATATATACTCTTTGTTTTTTAATGTCTGATCGCTTAGAAAAGTCATTTTTAAGACTTGGGGTTAAAAGCTTTTTTTTTTTTAAAGGAAAAGCACTCCAAACCTCAAACATTTCTGTCTTTCACAGATCACAAGTGAAGATCTTCTGAAGGATGTTGAGAACCAAACAACACTGGAGCCCATTAACTTCAATTTTGTAGACTAAAAGTACAGAGTTATTAATTTGTTTTTATGTTTCAAAGATGAAAGGTAGTCATACGGGTTTGGAACAACATGAGGGTGAGTAAATGATAACAGAATTAAAATTTTCAGGTGAACTATCTCTTTAAGTCTGAGCAATAGCGATGCCATAGCAAATTAAGTCCCGACAAGTCAGTACGTTAGGTCACTATCAGTAAACTGACAGAGATATGAGGGCCGTGTGCATCGAAACCTCCCATCCTCCCCTGCTAAAGGGTTACAGATGTCTTCCCAGAAGGGGATGTCTGTTGACGGTCAGCAACACAGTGTCCAAGAGCCACTGAAGAGCTACAAACCTGCTTCATCATTTAAACACTGTAAAACACTTTGGCATGGAGCTCAGAAGAGCGGCGCGGTAAACAAAGCAGTCGCTGTCCAAACACTTTCATGCTCTATCTGGCATTATTCGCGAACTAAACACATCTGGACGATCGACTGATCGGTACAGAAGAGGCTAGTTAAGTTAAACTCTTTCTTTGCTCTACTGCCAGACGTACATTAATGAAATCAAAGCCCTGAGTTTAGAGATATGCTCTTATCTGCTTGTTAAGACTTTCCATGAAGAAACTCCGCCATCTTGAAGGGGGTCTTTGTTTTCAGATGTTTAAAGTGATGGTGTAACTTAGGACTCAGCTCCACAAAAAAGGTAAATAAACCACTGCAATGAGCCCTAAGGTGGCGTTGACAAAGAATACGTTTTTCCATTCCATTGCGCTACTTTTCCATTTATTTTCTATGTAAACATTCTAGACGGATTTGTTTGATGTCTTGCGTCTTTTTCAGTGTCTTGCAAATAAGTGGCACTTGAGTTTAAATAATTTTTATTTACGGACCATGGTTTGTTCTCAATCTTTTTTTTTTTTAACTACAACTCACACATATTTCACTTCCAAAACAAGCAATTGTTGTGAAATCTGCATGGGATATCGTTCACCATTATGCAAAATTCACAATTGTGTAGAATTCTGTTGGAATTACTGAATTTTGGCAACGAAAATTTGCCAAACATTAGTAAATGCGATTGCACCTCAAAGGCCAGAAACATACTCTTAAAGTAAACAGTTTACGCTTGTTCTTGCACGTTACTCAAGGGGGCGAAAGAGTTGTCTTCAAATGACTGTTCCATTAAACCTGTTATTACTCACGTAACTAGCTATAAATACGTCAACGGTTTAGTTTAACTAGATTCTCCTCACACTGTTACTCCACAGTGACGGTTTGTCAGTTTGTAAACACTAGCGTCTACAATAGCTTCACCTGACAATGCTGAGAATGTGTAAAATAAATCGATCGGTCGTATTGCGTTCTTACACAATTTGGAATAGAACAACTTGTAAAGTCAAGCTTGTTTGGCATTAAAAGTATGTCCAGTTACCACATGCGATTTGTCAATGTGAAATAAGTGGGAACTGGCTTTACAAATTGTGAATTCACTCCCTGACAGTAGATGGCGTTTACAGAAACACAGACAAACGCTTCCTGGGAGGAAAACTGGACAACCAATAAGATTTGGGTTTTTGGTGATGTTTACTTCAGCTTGATGGCGTTAAAATCCAAATAATTTTCTCGTCTGTTGTCAGAAAGTTGCGCAATGCTTTGTGAAATTTGAATGGGTATTTCTGCTTTTATTCTGTCTGTTTATCGGTGTGAACAAATTGCATACATGCAACATAAAAAAAATCTGACCAAATATCAGTATGTGAATGTTTTTATTTCGGTCGAGCATTTAAATGATGAACTTTTCCACACAATTACTTATAGAGTGTGCAGAAATGCACAGAAGACGATCTTTTGAAACAGTCAGTAAAGATGAGGCTTCAAACTAAGGCAGAAGAGCACTGTCTAGTTGTGAGGACCATGAATAACAGATGCTTTTTCTGTATAGGATATGTGTGTGAGCCCAGAAGCCCCCCATCAGCTACTGACGTGTGTGAAACGCAGCTCGCGTGTTATTGTAGACATCAATGAGCTTACTGGGCACTTCATAACACTGGCCTTTGTCTGCAAACACCACAATACACTGACTGCTTCAATGGAGCGCCATGTGCTTGACTTACTAAGTACAAATAAAACACATATATAGCATGTGTGACTACACTGTTAGAATATGGCAACATGCCATTATTATGGTGTTACCATAATAAGCTATTTCTACCTCATTTAACCCATAAACATTGTTTTTTGGTATAAATTAATCGATTAAGTGAAATAATATTGCTTGGGTGATTGCCAACTAGTCCTAGCTGTTCTAACTTTGTTATAGTTAAATGCAACTAGACTTTTCTATAAGCAATTTCGTAATTATTTTGGCTGAAATACTGTTAAAGTGCTGAATTAAAATTAATGTTTATGGACTTTCTATGTAATTTATTTAAATATATTTGTAATTACACATTTGCAATGAAATTGCAATCTAGTGCATTTCAAATAACTTTAAATGTAATTTCAGATAACACTACAGTTTCAGTTATACAGTACTTTATACATTATGGATGTTTTACCACTCAGAAAAGTAACGTATCAACCAGCTTATAGTAAAATACCAAACTTAAAAGAATGAGCGATAGCAATAGAGCATCACTAATAATGTTTATTTTGTTTAGTATCTAGCCAGTAAATATATAAGACCTAGTCGTATTCTTGATTCTTAATGTCCAGATGCTGAGAAGCACTCTTTAGTCTAGATTTGTCCAAGCAACGTGACGGTTTAATGCAGTAAGAGGCCCATCTGTTTAGATGTCTCCTTTACCTCTAGTTTATTCTATTTCTGCCCATTTCTACAAAGACGCTGGTGTTCAGCGCTCCCTCACACGGCATTTCCTTCAACTTTAATTGCTTTTATACAGTTTATATCGGCGAGTCACGCAAGGCCCTCAAGTGACTCAAAAAAAGAAAACATGGCTACAAAGAGACTTTTGTCTTTTGATGGCAGCTATCAGCGGAGAAGAAAGGCCCGGCCAACAGGCATCGCACGACTGGACCTTCGTGACTTTCCAATTCGTGCTCTGGACAGGACGTCCCTCCAGCCACAAGCGCCTCCTCTCGAGCTCCCGACCGAGAGAAGCTCCTCAAACACATGTGTTAGTCTGCAGCACAGATAGCACAGCCACAGACTCCATTACAGGCCGCTTTCGAGCCATTGTTTCGCCGCTCACCCCTGCCAAGCTAGAAACACTGTCCTGACATTCCTTCAGCGGCAGCCAATCAAAAGGGGGAGAGATTTAATGATTTCTTTAGTAAACATTTCCCGTAGCCCGGACCTGAAAGTAACTCTGCTAACAAGTGTCTGAATACAAATGCGTCTGTCTCCTTGACACAGCACATCTGGATTTCAGTAACATTTGAGCAGGATTTTGTTCAATAAACCTCCAGTTGCTACAGCAGACTGAGTTGGATCAAGTGAAATGTTCTGCTCTCTACGTCACAGGCTCCCAACACGACTGTTATATATCAAACCCACAACTGCTCAGAGTTTATTTACCAATATAGCAGCGATATAATAACCTCTGCATGGTAATAAAGAGTCTGTGTTACATTTTCATATATATGGGCGAATCTCAAGATACCGGTCAAGAACATCTCCTGGTTATCTTTCTCTCCGAAAACAAGATAAACATAAGAAATTAATGTTATTAGAAATTAGATATATATTACAATCAAGCATTTTAGGACCATTATAAGTTGTTGCACTCATTATTTTCATAAAAACTAAAAAAAATGTCATTGGTGCAATGTAAAAAATACTGTTTTTATAATAAGTGAATACATATTTGTAGTTTGTACTGTGCTTTTTACTTTTTATTTGTTTGTTTGTTTGTTTTTATTGTGCTGTTGAAAAAAAAAAACATTGTCTTGCAGATTAATGGGAATAAAAACAAATGTCTGGATGAGAATGAGATTTTTATAGACTACCATAATGGAATTTTTTTTTTTTTTTTTACATTTTAAATTTACTAAATATAATAATAAATCCAAAATAAGCTTAATTATAATTTATTTTATTTATTAATTGTCATTTTGGGTTAATATGTGAGACGCAGGCAGGTTTTATGACACATTCTTGTATCTCATGTCTGCAGGCCGAGAAAGAAAGCATACTTCAAAAAAGCTTTCACACAAACAAAAGAGAACAGCGTGTAAGACGCGAGCTGGCACAGATAAAACTGATTCATCGCTTATCTTCAACATAATGGAGAGAGCGGCCATCAACAAAGCCTGAAGGCAAGACCTTCTCGTGCTTTACGTGGCATCGAGGAGCCATAATTACAGACTGCCTTGGCATGAAGAAAGAGCGATAAACACTTCAGTTCTTCTGCCTCACTCGTTTGGACTAAAGCTGGAGGGCGATCCTTTAATTATCTCCCGTCTCATGAAGTCAGGTGAAGAAATGCAGGATTGATACAAAAAAAAATGCACAAAAACCAAATGATTTTTAGCTAAATGACTCGATCATAAGAGTTCAGCAAAACAATCTCAGGCTCAAAAATGTGCGGCCTCTCTTCGCTATCAATCAGCTCGATCATTTCTGCAGAAACAGCCGAGCTCTAGCGCCTCGAACTGCAAGTTGCAACAAAGATATCCAGAGAGATGTTGAAGCATAAAGAGGGGGTTGTGTGACGCTGGAAAGAGATATACGTGTGTCCTAAAAGTGGGGGCAAACGAACAGCTGCAGCAACCCAACAAAGAAGAAACAACCTCAACAAACTATTGTATTTTCTTCTGTGCATTTCCCTCCAGAGAAAGAAAGCAAGGATCCTATAGGCATGAGTGACGTCAGCAGGAAGCAGGTTTTAGTGATGGAGGAGGGACTGGATGTGAGCGCAGACCGCTTGGCTTCTCCTGACGCTCTAATCGCAGGGCGGTGTGAAGCGCGCATCTGCTGCTTTGTTGGTGGCGGAGGTGTCCGCTCAATGTGTGACAAGCCCTGGCACGTTTACCTGTGTCTTTCACACGAGGAGTTTCGGGTTAGAGAGGGAAGGGAGCGTAAGAGAGAAGAGCTGAAGACAGATTGTCCCAGTGAAGCCCAAGGCCGTATGATACGAGCCTCAGAACTGTGAAGTCAACTGGAAAGTTATGAAACTGCATCTTTAAGTGCTGCCCCATATATATTATATATCAATCTTGATTTAAATAAAATATTCAAAAGAGCAGCATTTATTTGAAATAGAAATCTTATGTAACAAATTGTATTAATTTATTTACTATCACTTTTGATGAATTGAATGCATCCTTTCTGAAAAAATAAGTTTTTTTTTTATCTGACACCAAACTTTTCATGTGTCCACAAAAATATGAAGCAGCACGATTGTTTTAAACATTGATAATAATCAGAATGTTGTTTATTGATTTACTCTCAAATTCAGCTCTGATCACAGGAATACATTACAGTTTACAATATATTCAACAAATACTGTAATAACATGTTACAATATTACAGTTTTTACTGTATGTTTAATCAAATAATACAGACCTCACCTTATGAACAGAATAATTTAAAATCATAATAATTCCAAACTTATTTATTTTTCACAGCGTTTTTCAGCTGGTGGATTATGACCCAACAACAGGTTGCATACAGCATGGAAAAAAATTAAATATTAACCATATAATTGGGCACATTATAATAATTAAACTAAACAAGTTAATCATCTTCTAAATATAATTTGTAGTGACATCAGTGTGTCCACTCCAAACAAACTCCCCAGTGTTTCGATGGAAGCTAATCGGTAACTACAGCTAATACTAATACAATATTTAGCCCAGTGTTTGTTTCACGTGTAAAATGCATGCCAATTATGCATAAACAAAACTGTCCGCTTTGCTATTCAGCCATGGCACATTAACATTTCTGCATTTTATCCAGTCTAGACGCAGTGAATAAAAGTTGTTTACTTTTGTACTGTGACTTCGCCGGGTGGTTTCCAGTGTAAAACTGAGATTTGAGAGCCATCCACGTTTATCCACACACATGACAACTATGACCCAAAGAACGGCCGAAGGCTTCCTAGTAGGAAACAGGTGGGCAACTAATTGTTTTGACTTGTAGGTGAGAATTGGCATTGGTCTCTGTTGCCAGCAAATGAGATTCGGACACATTAAAGTGTTAATCATCTCAACACAATCAGTGATCGGAGTCTGTCGATCGACCCCACAGTCGACGTCCCACCAAGGTGATCACAACCCTGGTGACTAATCAACCCTGCTGAATCAGATAAGAGCAGAGTCCCCAAGGCTGTCTCATTCCTACAGAGACGCAAGTCAAAACACACATTTACATTGAGACGCTCTGGAGAGATAGGCTCTGTCTGAGATATGCTAAACACCTCCTTATCAAGGTGAGAAAAGGCCTGCTGTGAGAAACCTGGGGTGCACGCGACAGTAAGCAAGACCGGGTCTTTTCTGTCTTTCAGATCCACACCCAGATACTGTTTTGTGTGTTTCCGGCCCACGCCTTCCCCCTGAGTGTGTCCATAGGTCGAATCGGAGGCTAAAGTGACGGCAGAGATTTCACCAGTGTGAACGCGCACTGATTCGGATCAGAAACCGGTTTAGAGATTACAGCCTGTCTGTGATTTCTTGCTTTCAAAAACAATGCGGTTTCCATATTTTCAAAAGGATGTATTTCAACCAAATATTGTCCTATTGTAACAAACATCAATGGAAAGTTTAATTATTCAGCTGATTCAGATGATGTATAAATCTCAGTTTTTTTTTTTTTATAAATTACCCATATTACGCATACATTACAGTAACTGCTTTGTTTCTCAGCTAATGTACACGCCGAGCAGGGATGTCGTGATCCACACATAATTAACGCAGAAGCACTTTCTTGAGAAAGCACACCCAGATACTGTCTTCTGTGTTCCTGGCACACGTTCACAGGTCGAATCGAAGGCTAAACGTGACGGCAGAGATTTCATCAGTGTGAACACACACTGATTTAGATCAGAAACCGGTTTAGAGATTACAACTTGTTTGGGATTTCTTGCTTTTAAAAACAATGCAGTGATGTTTATATACAGTATGAGTGTAAGTAAATAAAACAATTAAAAGTGAAACAATAAAAACTAATTTTGTTTGCTCGATGTTCATAATATATTCATGAGTGAAATAAATAAATAAGCAACGACTGCTTTATGTTCACTTTTAGTGAAATAAAGTGGACTTATGATTGGTTTTGTGGTACAGGGTCACAATTTCCTACTGTACATATATCAAAACTTAATTTTTGATTAGTAATATGCATTACTAAGAACTGGACAACTTTAAAGGCGATTTTCTCTCTCTTTCTCTCTCTCTATATATTTATATTTTTGCACCACCAGATTTTAAAATAGTTGGATTTCAGCCAAACATTGTCCTAAAACATACATCAGTGGAGAGCTTATTTATTCAGCTGATTCAGAGGATGTATAAATCTCAGTAAAAAAAAAAAAACTGACCCTTTATGACTGGTTTTGGGGTCATAATTAGCCCGTAGGCCTACATTACAGTAACTGATTTATGGCTCAGCTGATGTAAACGCAGTGCAGGAATGTGTATTTTCACACATAATTAGCGCAGTGACACTTACTTGAGGAAGTACTTCTGTCCGCTGGGGGTGTACGCCATCTCCCAGCCGGGCGGCAGCGGCAGCTCCTCGGCCACATCGAAGGACTGGTGGCGGGTGTGAGAGTGGTGTCTCCCGGGGCTCGGAGCGCCCAGCGCGGCCGCGGGCAGCTGCAGTGACGCCGGGGACGAGTGCGAGCGGACGTGCGCCACCGGGCAGCGCGGAGGGAGGCTGCCGGAGTCCGTGCTCGACTGCCGGGAGTGCGAGCCCGAGTCCGGCTCTCTGAAAAACGACTCGGGCAGATGCTTGTTCCTCCAGGAGCTGCTGGGCTTGGGGTTCATCACCGAGTTAAACAGAGCCTCCAGATCCGTGTCGAGGTCTTTGGCGACATGGATCACCTGCTGGCCCGGTAACGGCTGGAGAGGGTTACTGCTCATTATGTTCGATATAAAATGCGCAAACCCCGAAAAGAGTATGAAAATACTCGATTATAAAAGAATCCTGGAATCTGTAGGAAGTTTTTTGCCTGGGCCTGTTTTTTCCTTCTTTTTTTCTTTTCTTTTTTCTTTGGAAAAAGTAGTTTCGGTCTACTTAAAAAAAGTTATTCAAAGTCTTTAAAAAGTTGTAATAAAGCTATAAAAGTGTATGTGATGTTGTCCCGCATTGAGAGTTTGGAGAGTTATTCCTCCGTAACGCTGACGGAGTTTGTGTCCCGATGGAAAGTTTGTAAACTCGAGCCTCTCTCTCTCTCTCTCTGTGCGTCTCTGAGCGGCTCCAATGTCACTCATGAATATTCAGTGACTCCATGCCTCATGAATATTCAGTTCATCAGTGCCATACAGTTTTGCTTATGAAAGCAACCCTACCCTTGAGAAAAAGAACTGTGCTTAATTTGCAGTAAAAGTGTAAGTTTTGTGTACTTCAATTATTAAAAGTATACTTTTTAAAAAGATAAATAATATAATTTAAATAAAATGCCACTTAAGTGTATTTAAAGAGATTACACATTAATGACAATAGGCCTTAACATACTTATGTGCACTTTTTAAAAATGAAATGTTTAAAAATGTCTATAGTATTATTTAAACACACATTTTACATAATTTTATTGTGTGTTAAATAAGTACACTTATTTTGATATAGTATTTATCAGTATACTAAAGCACATGTTAAATAATTGATTTTAATTTCAACTTAAGTGTGTTCTCCAAAATTATATTTGTTCATGTATTTAAAATACTGTATAAAGCCTACTATGTGCATTAATGCACTCGAAATGTTGAAAACATTTTTAACTTTTAACCAAATGATTAAAAATTATTTTTAAGATCCGATCTTGTAATGTATATAATTGATATTATAACCACCATTAATAAACAATATATCAGCCACCTCTAGAAGTAATGTTTTTTTTTTTTTTTTTTTTTTTTTAATAGCGAGATGTTCCTTTACTGTTTTTTTTTTTTTTTTAATATGGTATATTTTTTCACTTACCTGCAGTTATTCATTTTGCAGGATCAGTACAGTTTTGTTTCTGGAGTTACAGTGTGGAGACACAGAATTGTACTGAAGAGGTGATGTAAGAAGATTTTAAAGAAGTGTTGCCTCATCCTGATCACACATGACAGGCTAAAAATGCTATATTATATTAATTATATCACTATGGATTTTAAATGCTTTGAAACTTTTCCATTTGCAAGTAATATATTCCCACCTGTGCATTTACAGACCCCCTCTAATCATTATATATTTAACACACCAAAGGATGAGGACAGTAGCTTCTCTGTTTCAGTCGTGGTACATACAGGAACATCCTTCATGAAGATGTAGCACGGCAATATGAGGGATGAGGGGGAAAAAGTACTTTTTTCCATTTTCATAGATTTTGAGATATTTATCTACATTAGGGTAATTGATAAAGTATCTTTTATTCCCGGTAGAGTAGAAATAAAAAATGTCTGTAAAAATGTTACCTATTTTTAAAGCCCAGTGTCAGTGAAGATGGTGTGATCAGTAAATCTGAAGGAACATCTCCCAGTATTCTTCTACCATGTTGCCTTGATGATTGAGGTAATTCAGCTCTTAGGAGAAACAGATGTGGTCAAAAGTTTACACACCCTGCAGAATAAACCGCTTCTTCAAAAAAGAAATCGCAATTATTTAATGGTTCTACCTCTCTACCCTCTTACTGCTTATTTTATTAACATTTTGCAGAAGATTAGGCCGTAGTTCAATTATGACATTTTCTATAATGGTGAGATTAGGTACATTTGTAAGTTTGTAAGAGATTTTGCATTGTTCTCCAGACTCTAATACAGTTATTTGGGATTTTTCTTAGTTGTCAGTTATAATCATCAAAATTAAATGAAATAAGCATTTGAAAAATATCAGTCTGTGTGTAACGAATGAATATAATATACAAGTTTCACTTTTTGAATGGAATTAGTGAAATAAATCAACTTTTTGATGATATTCTCATTATATGACCAGCACCTGTAAGTGAGTTAAAGTGTTGTTACTGTGTATAGTGTTGGGTTTTTCTTGTGCATCAGCAAAAAGCGTTTTCATGTTTTTGTTTTAGAGATAGTTTTGTCAATAAATGTAGAAGGTTTTCCTTTTTGTGTTTGTGTCGATTTTAACTAGGTAATTAATACATTGAAATGACATTGAAGTATATTTTAGCTCACAATAATTGCTTATTCGGAATAGTACATTTTAAATGTACTAAAGTCCCACTTACGTGTTCAAAAATATCACTCAAAAGTTCTAATAAATGCATTTAATGTAATTTTAAACTGTAATATAACATAATAAAAGAAAACAGCACTTCAGAGTTCTGTGAAAGGTGTTTGCCCATCCTGATTTCTTCCATTTTTTGTAAGTCTAAACAAAATACAACATAAACCAGATAAAACACATAATGCATTTTTATTTATTTGATTCACTGAATCATATCACATATCACCCGTAGGTAATGTAATCTGACAACTTTTTGATAACTTTTAGGGTTAGGGTTTTCATCTGTTAATAATTTTAAAAGGGCTCATATGATGCTGCTAAAAATAACATTATTTGGTGTAATGAATTGTGTTTATGTAGTTTAAGGTTAACATTATTTTCCACATATTTGTACATTATTGTTTCTCCTCAATGCCCTGTCTTCTGAAAGGCTTATATTTTCACAAAGCTCATCGGTCTGAAAAGCGAGGTGTGCTCTGATTGGCCAGCTATCCAGTGCATTGTGATTGGCCGAATACCTCAAGCGTGTTACTGAAAATGTTGTTAACATATTGTGAAGCTCTGTACTGCTGGAGCGACGAGACATAAAACCCATTATAAACATGATATTAACATGATTTCTAGTCCTGTCTTCTTTTGAAAGGCCAAACAATGTAGTATGAGACTTTAGTCTTTGCAACTTTACAGATCTTCTTTATGCACCAACAGCTTGCAACGCTCCAAAGAGAAAAGAAAAATGTAAACTGCATCATATGACCTCTTTAAATCATTTAAAGCAGGCAGGGTTAATTTTACAGTCTGCTAGCTGCCTCCCGTCACAGAGTTCAGTTAATACTCAGCACATAGAGACTCTTTCACCTAGATATCACACTATAGAGACTGTGTCTGTTCCCCGAACTAGAAAATACAAAAAAACATCCAAACCAAGTTAAAATCAAAACCAAGGTGATTTTAATATCCATGTTGATAATAAAAAAGATGCATTGGGATCAGCATTTATAGACATTCTGAACTCTATTGGTGTTAGACAACATGTTTCAGGACCTACTCATTGTCGAAATCATACTCTAGATTTAATACTGTCACATGGAATTGATGTTGATAGTGTTGAAATTATTCAGCCAAGTGATGATATCTCAGATCATTATTTAGTTCTGTGTAAACTTCATATAGCCAAAATTGTAAATTCTACTTCTTGTTACAAGTATCGGTGAACCATCACTTCTACCACAAAAGACTGCTTTTTAAGTTATCTTCCTGATGTATCCGAATTCCTTAGCATATCCAAAACAACTTGATGATGTAACAGAAACTATGGACTCTCTCTTTTCTAGCACTTTAAATACAGTTGCTCCTTTACGCTTAAGGAAGGTTAAGGAAAACAGTTTGACACCATGGTATAATGAGCATACTCGCACCCTAAAGAGAGCAGCCCGAAAAATGGAGCACAGCTGGAGGAAAACAAAACTAGAGGTATTTCGTATTACTTGGCGGGAAAGTAGCATATCCTATAGAAAAGCATTAAAAACTAGATCTGATTACTTTTCTTCTCTTTTAGAAGAAAACAAGCATAGCCCCAGGTATTTATTCAATACGGTGGCTAAATTAACGAAAAATAAAGCCTCAACAAGTGTTGACATTTCCCAACACCACAACACTAATGACTTTATGAACTACTTTACTTCTAAAATCGATACTATTAGAGATAAAATTGCAACCATTCAGCCGTCAGCTACAGTATCACATCAGACAGTGCACTATAGACCCCCTGAGGAACAGTTCCACTCATTCTCTACCATAGGAGAGGAAGAATTGTATAAACTTGTTAAATCATCTAAACTTACAACATGTATGTATGACAAGTGGGGCGGGGCTGAGGGACGTGGGAATGAGCGAGGCCGGTGGAGTGATTGGAGATGAGCGACACCTGCGACACTCACCGGTGTTGAGTCCCACGGAGGAGATGGAGGGATATAAAATAGGAGCAACGACAGTGAAGGACGAGAGAGGACAAGGCCTGGGCTTTATTTTATGTTTTGGTTTTTATTTGTGAGCATCTGTCGTCCATGAGTGGCTGATGCGCTGTTTTGTGTTATTTTGATCATTAAAGTTTCAGTTTGATTGTCTGACGGCTCCCGCCTCCTTCTTCCCGATGATTAGGAAGTTTTATCATTACAGTGGTGCTGAAGCCCGGGAAAAGGAGGGACGCGCTGCTGAAGATCCCTGGCCGCTGTGGTGAATCCAGATCCGTCTGCTCTGACTTGGTGGACTCATGTTCCATCGGCTCCACCTGGGCTTCCTGCTCTGCCGGCTCTTCCTCGGTTCCCGGCCACTCCACTTCCACATGAACCTGGCCCACCATCCCTCCCCCTGTTCCGCCTCTGCTCCACCGCCCTCTTAGATTGCGTAAATTAATCTGGAACCCACCCCTTGGGGGGTCTATATCAGGATCCCAGTCTATGTTCCCCTGTCTTGGTTTGTGGACTCTTATTTTGAAATGTTTTTCTTCCCCATCGTTTCCGTGTTCCCTTGTACCTTTGCCCATCTTGTTAGTTTCTATAATAATTGATTAGCTTATCCCTACTTTTTATCCCGTCAGTATACAACTCAGTCTCACACCACCATTTACTGCCAAGTATTGTTTAGCCCATGCTGTCTCGTTTCCTGCCTTGTCTTGCCTTCGTGTTTTGTTATTGGATTGCATACCTGGTTTTTGACTCTTGCTTTTGTATTTTTGGATTTAACCTTTGGATTACCCTGTCTGGAAATTGTTGGCTGGAGATTGACAGCACCTGTTTTTGGATTATTCTCTAGTATTTCACATAACATACCTGCTTGCCATTGTTTGGACCCTGCCTGTGTTTTTGACCATGTCTGGAAATAAAAGCTTGCACTTGGATCTGTTCGCCTCATGTCTCATCGGCTCAGATGTTAAAGTAATTCAGGGAATTCTGCGAATGTCAGTTTATGGTTATTTACTATAAATTGTTATTGTGCATTTTCTTCTGAAAACGGTACACTACCTTAAAATTAAATGTGATGTCCAATACAGATTAAGACTTGGTCTTGTTTGAGCATTCCAAATATGGCCGTCATGTGAACATACTTTCCTTTAAAAGAGACTTTGGTTATTGTGGGGACATTTCCATGCCCATTAACATGACCTGGCACAAAACTAAACGTGATTGGTTGCTTCACCTGTCAAAGTGGTCAAGTCTGACTACTCAGTGGCCGATAGGTCAAGAGGAGCAAACATGTAAAGCACCCAATCACAGTGCCATGTTTAGGGCATGGACATTTTTAAGTTGATGCCCCTACAAAAACCTTCATTCAAGAATGTCATCTTCAGCCCTCAAGAATCTGTCTTGTGAACTTCACATGCTTTAAAAATCCAGCATTAAGTTGATCCAGATAACTGCAAAGGGTTTGGTCATGTCACAGTCCTCTCTGCCTAAACATAACTGAAACAAATACCAAGCCCTAACCCTTACCATAGTATATCGAGAATGAGAAGTTGTCGTCATAGCACAAAGCCCCTCCCTCGATATCACAGTCTCCGCCATGTTGGAAGGATACCGGCGGCGAAACAGGATTGTTTACATGTGTTGTTAAGAGGAGGTTCTCGCAATTCTGCACTGTTTTACCATGTCTGGAAGTTACTGCTGCGTTCAAAACTGCTCCAGTACCTCACACGATACATATGGAAAACATAGGAACAATGGAACACAGTTTTTTTTTAGGTTACACCAAGCGCAAAACAGCAGTATTTGGAGAAGCTCTCAAGCGGCACAGAGACCTGGACCATTTACCTCCATGCACACATATGGACATTGGGAATTATATATTTTTTGGTTTACTACACAATGCAGGAGTTTAAAAGCCACAAGTCTTTGGAAAGTTACGAGGTTTTCTGCTGTGGCTGGGTCCATCTACAGCAGGTGATGAAAACAGTGTTGTACTGGCCAAAGTTATTCACATGCGTTTTAGCGTATTGTAATTACATTGCATTTAGAATGCACTTCTTGACCAAAATGAGAAAGTAATTAACTGCGAATGAACACTAGATTGTAACGAGATGTTCAATGTATACGAACGTTTCCAACATGTTTTGATTTAGGCTAAAGCTGTGTATGTTTAGTTATAATTTGATTTTAACCCAATGACACATACTGTACCAGGTTTTTTTTTTGTTGGGGGCTGCAAAGTGGACAAACCAGTTCTGGGTTAGCTAGGGTAGTTAAATGTGTGATTGCGAGATGTAAATGTCCGGGTTAGATTAAAGCCATTAACAGCGTGAATGCAAAATGACTTGTAAACAAAATGACTTGTAAACAATATAATTCCCAATGTCCATATGTGTGCACAGAGGTAATATATGTGGCTTAAACCTGTCTTCTAGGCTACAGAGTGATGCCAGATGGCTTTTAAAACATGGGTGATTAACAAAATAAGAAGGAAAAAAAATCATGTAACTGCAATTAAATGGGAATGCTAGTGTTAGCTTTCTCTCTAAGATAATCTGCTTGTCCAAACAATGACACATGCAGGAGTGTTTTTTGAGAAATATGTTGTAAAACAGTCATTATTTTTGCTGCTCTGTTTGGAGCCACTGATAGTGACAACACATTTTTATCTTTTGTTGTTTTCCTCACAGCTCTTTGACCGAGAAGCCGTGGCTGCAGAAGCTAGCGCTAGCACAGACACTAGCCAGACGCGCTTTGAGAGATGACCCAGAATCCTGCTCTGACAACCCTTACAAAACACATTACACCATGAAGACAGAGCCAACTTGTCCAGGGTGTCAAAAACATGCTGTACAGATTCTGTCTCTATGAAGTCATTGGCTGTCCAGAACTTTTTTAACACAAAAAGTACATAGACTTGTTCAACCCCAGTGCAGACTATTGTATAGTAAAATAATGAAACTTTGTGCTTTACTGTAATTAAATCTTCCAGCTAAATAAAAAGATAACAGTCAGGATTGAAGAGATTGTAATCATGTTTGACAGCACCCTTTACTAGACATGATCTGACCTGGTCATTCCCTTGTATTAATACTTATAAAACGGATAGTTCTGGTCCTTGATTCTGATTGGTTGATTGATTTAAAGCTGTTGTAAATTACTCTATAAACATAAACTTTGTTTATTCCTATGTGTTGCTCGGCAACCAGTTTGTTGGAACCTCAACAAATATCATTACTCTTTATTTGCTCTGTTTTATTCTGTGAAACCTTACTACATATATGGACATTTTTTTTATAAAAGCAATAAACCCACAAACTGCCGCCATTTTTGCAGCAGAAAGACAATGTTAGCATGCAGATATGATGACCCAGAGACAAGGGGACAATATGAGAGAGAAACAAAACCAAACATTTTCATTTAAGCCAATGAATCCCTTCAAATGTGTTACAACCTTCAACTTGTCACACCTTGTCAAATTACTATTATTTTATTTGAAAAATACAGGGAAGACAATTAAGAACAAAAGTATTTCTTGCTAAGGGCTAATACAGTTACAAGTTAATACAATTAGTTAAGGGCTATTATAATAACACTGTGGTTTTAGTTAAAATTTGAAATAAAAAATATAACAGTAAACACACAGTTTGTGTATTTTTAGCTTCAGTCCTATTACAATTGTGAAAATTATAATAAATGTTACCATTAAATTGCTATGAAGGACACATGAGCTGTAGGTACATGTTTATTTTATAACAATTTATGTGTAAAATCCCTTTTGAACCAATCCAATTTAGTCCATTACGGGATTTCATAAGGGTATTTTTTTTTTTAAATTCATATATATCTGAAAGCTGAATAAATAATCTTTCCATTGATATATGGTTTATTTGGATAGGGCAATATTTTCCCGAAATATAATTATTTGAAAATCTGTAATCTGTTGGTGCAAATAATAATGATGATGATGATGATAATAATAATAATAATAATAATAATAATAAAAATAAAATTAAAATTAAAATAACAACAAAAATGTGAAAATCACCTTTAAAGTTGTCCAAATTAAGTTCTTAGCAATGTATATTAATGATAAAAAAAATATATATTTTTTTTCTCGTCAGAAGGAAATTCATACATGTTGTTGTTGTTGTTTTTTCAGCTAATTGCTACCTTCAAATGTCAGTCTTTACAACGTCTCAACTACCCGTGTATTTTGTAACTTTAGATGCATTCGTTATTTAAAATGCATTTTTTTTTAATAAATTTATTTTAAATGAATAATAATTGCATTTAATGTATCAAACGGAATGTGTGTGTTTTGTGGTAGTACGCTGCAGCGCTGGTTTCACTCGGACTGTATTGCGCTGCGCACACAGCTGATCATGTGACTGCTCCGACAGTTCACAAACATAACCCGATGATTCCTTTTGACGGATGATATATTAAAAGCGTCAGAAAATGCTGTTAGTTTTATCTGAAGAGCACAAGGAACATTTAGGATTCTTGTCAGAAGTGGATGCCCCGGGTAAGAGACACAAACAGCGGGAGATCTAATATCTGCTTATCGATAATAAATACGTTCCTCGTATAAGATCATAGCGTTTAAATATCTTTTGTGAATTACTTTTTCCTAAACTTACGATATGCATAAAGCTTTTACCATATTTCCAGTGTTATCCTTGATTTGAAAAGAATATTCAGTGCTTTTGCAGAATAATATTGTTAATTATATAATTCAAAATGCATAACATTTTCTCTAATTACACGCTTAAATGAAAGAAGTATAATCTTTTATAGGCTATAACATTTATGTATGTATATATATGTTTGTCAGTTGTTGGTGAATTCGGCAGAATCGCTGTGGAGTTTCTGAAAAAAGGCTCGAATCCTAAAATATTCGAGGGAGCTGCACGTGAGTACAGATGCGTTATTAATAAAGTCATATCAGAGGTTGTTATTATGATATCATGTTGATTGAGTTGTTGAAAGTGGTCTTGAAGGGTGAGTAGAAACAGTTTTTTGTCTTCATGACTGTTTGTGAATTTAAATGCATACTTTCATATTCAAATGTACATTTAATTTAATATTTCAATTATTAAATTCATTATTTACTGTGAAATTATTTTTAAAGTAAACGTTATCATGCATTTTCAGACTTATTTTTTCATTAAATGAAAAAAACAACACCAACTTTTAAGAAAGTTGTTTATTTTGGCTGGATTAATGGTTTGGCAGCACTATGTTAAAGATGCATGAGCAGAATCTGAAGAGAGATGTCACAGACTGATGTGTTATGATGATGTAGGGAAGCTGAATGTGTCGTCAGAGAGCGTGCAGCACGGCGTGGAGGGCTTGATGTATCTCCTCACTGAGAGCTCCAAGCTAATGGTGCGTCTGTCCATCACTGAGCCACAACAGCTGCATAAAAGCCTAGATTAATTACTATGCAGTGAACTTTAATTTCTTGTACCATCTCTCAGATCTCGGAGGTGGATTTCCAGGACTCTGTGCTGGTGCTGGGATTCTCCGAGGAGCTCAATGAACTTCTGCTCCAGCTGTATTTAGAGAACAGGAAGGAGATCCGACAGATTCTGAGCAAACTCGCCCCTAGCCTCCCTCATTACCACAACCTGGAGTGGAGGCTGGATGTTCAGGTGAGACTGAGACCTGTCACACTCAACTCTGACAGAGGTGAACTGATTTCAACGGTGTGTGTTCTGCTTGTAGCTGGCGAGCCGGGCGCTCCGACAGCAGGTGAAGCCCACGGTGACGCTGAAGCTCCACCTGGAGGACGGTGCGAAGCGCAGAGCCCACGTCCTGCAGACGGACCCCGCCACGCTGCAGCATCTCATCCACGAGCTGGAGCGAGCGCTCGCAGAGCTCAAGAGCAACCACTGTCGCCGCATCCTCCGCAACATCAAATAGAGCTCCTCACAGACCAATCAGTGCAGATCTCATCGTTTCATTTGTGCCACAAGTATTAACTGGTGCCTTTGCTTTGAATTAAACACACAGTTCACCCAAAAATGTAAATGATGCCATTGTTTACTCACCCTAATGTCATTCCAAACCTCTATGAATTTAGATGCGCACATGTTTTACGAGGTGACTATTTGTACAAATTTGTATGACTTCACTTATACAAATTTGTAAATTATGTATTTTACAAGTTCCCCAATTCGAACAAAGCTGTACAACCTCACTCATTCGAATTTGTGTGATTCTTTTTTTTTTTTCTAAATCGTACGTATTTTACGAGTTCCCCAGTTGGTATGAATTTGTATGAGTGACCCTCTCCTAACCTCACCCCTATACCTACCCATCACTGCGGTCTTGGCAAATCCTACAAAACTGTTTGAGTGAAGTCTTACGAATTAGCCACCATGAAAAACACGTAGGAGTTGGTTTGTAAAACAGTGCTGAACCATTTGGTTACCAACATTCATCAAAACATCTTCCTTTATGTTCCACAAGAAAAAGGGGGTGAATAAATATTTTTAATAAAAAATGTAATAATTTTGGAGCATCTTTATTTTTTGGCAGAAGGTTTAGATCCCCAAGGAATTCATGCATCTTTTGGATCAAGTTATTTAACGTCATATTGATCAGTGTTAGCACTTTTTCTAAGGTGTCTAAGTAATGATCAGGCCTCGGCTGAATCTGCAGATTTATTTTATGTATTTTTTTTATTTTTATTTCATGCACATATTTTGAGTGGGAATCATGCTGGAGCAGATTCAGTGTTTGCCACTTAATGAGGCCAAAATGACCAATAAACTGCCTGTTTCCTTATTGCACTGATAACATTTGGACTGTATTCATAGATGCCCTTGTGGTTTTTTTTTTTTTTTTTTGTCAGTTCATTTAATAAAACAATCCTTCACATGTATGTTTTTTCTATGCAGTTATTGCACAAATGGACATGGGCTGTACTTTGAGCAAAAAGCCTCCTCATGCCCGTTTTGTTAGTAATTTAACATGATCATGAGTCATTTAGGCTTAGTTGAATTTCAGGGAAACTGTTTCCTTGTGTCAGGATAATGATTAATGTGCTAATTGCTAACTTTTAATCTACATGCTAGCACAGTCATCCACTCCCTTATGCTCGAGGTTGTGGTGTAACTTTAACAGGGTTAAAAACCTGTGACAGTATTACAGAAATACAGTGCAACTGTTTAGCTTCATTTATGAAGAGCTCTACCAGTGCTGTGTCCATTTATTAACCTTTTTTGTTCAATTATTTATAATTTGTATTAAATATTAAATTAGCCAGTTCAATATCTTTGGTATTTTATAATTACAATAACAAACAACAACATCAACAAACTATGACTAAATTGTTTTCTTGAATAAACTTTCTTAACTTTACACTGTAATATTCCCTACTATCATATTATATAATATATCATTGCGAATTAGCCTTTATTTCTACCTTTTCAGTTTTTTTATTTTTATTTTTGTTAAAGTTTTAGTCAATTTCATGTTTGTTTGTTTTTCTTTAATTTAAAAAGAATTATATTTCTATGAACTTTGGTCATTTTTATTATCAATATTATTTATCAGACTTCAGTTACTCTTATTGATTACATGCAGTGCTTGGGAGTTAATCAATACGTAATTACCGAATAGATCTACTGTAATGGTAATCAGTTAAATATGTATAAATAATTAAATTACGGTTACTTATGAAATGCAGAGGCTGCTCTAAAATATGAGGGACTAGTATTTCAGGGGTTTGGGACACAAATATTTGATAGTATATCTATTAAACTTAATCTTGTTATGATTTTAAGTCAAGTCAAGTCAAGTCACCTTTATTTATATAGTGCTTTAAACTAAATACATTGTGTCAAAGCAACTGAACAACATTCATTAGGAAAACTGTGTCAATAATGCAAAATGATAGTTAAAGGCAGTTCATCATTGAATTCAGTGATGTCATCTCAGTTCAGTTTAAATAGTGTCTGTGCATTTATTTGCAATCAAGTCAATGATATCGCTGTAGATGAAGTGACCCCAACTAAGCAAGCCAGAGGCGACAGCGGCAAGGAACCGAAACTCCATCGGTGACAGAATGGAGAAAAAAACCTTGGGAGAAACCAGGCTCAGTTGGGGGCCAGTTCTCCTCTGACCAGACGAAACCAGTAGTTCAATTCCAGGCTGCAGCAAAGTCAGATTGTGCAGATCTGTGACAATCAGTGTTGAGGCCCTGGGGATGCAAGCTGCTTGCACCAACATCAGTGGTGGGTCCATCATACTGACAATGAGTACTTTCTGTCTAAGCTCTCTATTCGCAGGAACTTGGGTACTATACCCCCCCCACCGTGAACACAGAGCTAGCAAACAGCAAAGCATCGTCTATAAAGTCCCTTAGACTACAATTAAAATTCCTCTCAGGTAACCATTACTTTATGGGTTCACTCAGTCCAAAACGAAAATTGTCTTTTAGTATGACCACATAAAAAGGTACCTTAGAAGATAGATTGCAAAACTGAGTGACATAGACCTCAGTGGACAAACTTCCTTGATGCAGATCAAGCGGCTGATCGACTGGGTCCATACCTGGCCAGGGTCCCTTAAAAAATCCACTGGATCAACCCCCACGGAATGAAATGCACAGGATTGTGGGATATCAAAGACAGTGAAGGATACATCTAATGCTGCCATCAAAAATCACTCAGAAGAAGGTACTTCTGGAGACAGGAAGTAAAGCAGAATTTGGTTTGGGGTGTGCTATGATGGTCTATGACCAGTCTGATGACGAGTGAGAAACTCTTCTTTTACTGCTTAGCCATCGCTAGGTTTGTGAATACAGGCCCTGGGGCTCAGTGTTTGGCTAGTCAACCCTTGCTGGTAGTCTCACATATACTAGTCTCAGCCTCAGACTTCCCTCTCACAGACCGCTGGCTGAACGTACTCTGTTTTTTAAAAGGCTGTTTATATGCATATTCACTAATTATGAGAAGCACACATATAAAAGGCTGACAATTAGCTGAACAAATATGTGTTTAATTACTGACACTTAGCTTGCATTTTAAAATCTTTACTTGAATGTGGCAACATTTTTATTGTTAAATCTTTACAATATTTCGATACTACCAGCAAGTGTTAACAAGCCAAAACCTGAGCCCCAGGGCCCGTATTCACAAACCTAGCAATGGCCAAGCAGTAAATGGCATTCTCCTGACGAGTTCGTCCGTTAAGCAGTTTAAAGGTTTTCTAATGGACGTCAGGTATCTTGTTGGGTTTTGAGGATCTATTGATGAGGAAGCACATTGTGACTGATGTCTGGAAAAGCATGGGGATGGCAGGATTTCCTCTGGGTTCTTCCTCCCACATGCCCTGTTTCTCGTGACGTCTCATCTTGTGCTCTTCATGGTCTGGGAAGGATGCAGCTGTGGCAGCGCTACTGATGCACTCTGGGAAGGATGATGAAAGACACAGGAAGGACCCACAAAGCATGAGGTCACTGGGAAGCCGCAGGATGGCTCTTTGACCTCTATACATCCTCTCAGCACTCTGCCTCTGGGATTCGAGGACTTCTTCTGCATGGGAAAGCCATCAACATGCACCAGAACGCCAAGCCCATTTTCCAGTGGGTGGCGTCGTCTCGCTTGACCCTTGCATGTCCACCTCTTGAACTGAAGATAGATGTGCATAGAGAGCCACACGCTTCTGAAACCTGCATCACAGGATGTCAGGATCTCGTGAAATCAGGTTATGTCTGCATTAATATTGATATATTTAAAAACACCATTTTCATTTTAAAATGCTCATCATCCACACTAGCGTTTTCTACACAGTAAGTTTCTGAAAGGTCAGTAAACGTTGAATTGGCTTTACTGTGCATGCATAAAATCTCAGAAAAGCTCACTGAGACAATATAGACTGAACAGACATGATACAGTTTTATGCAATTCTTCTGGCAGTAACATTTTATTTACACTTATTTATTTTCACCAAATCCAGATCAGATGGTGGATCAGCTCCTAGAAAGGACCTCTACTGCCCTGAAAGACAGCAGAGACCAGGACAACTAGAGCCCCAGATACAGATCCCCTGTAAAGACCTTGTCTCAGAGGAGCACCAGGACAAGACCACAGGAAACAGATGATTCTTCTGCACAATCTGACTTTGCTGCAGCCTGGAATTGAACTACTGGTTTCGTCTGGTCAGAGGAGAACTGGCCCCCTCCCTTAGCCTGGTTTCTCCCAAGGTTTTTTTCTCCATTCTGTCACCGATGGAGTTTCGGTTCCTTGCCGCTGTCGTTGGGGTCACTTCATCTACAGCGATATCACTGACTTGATTGCAAATAAATGCACAGACACTATTTTAACTGAACAGAGATGACATAACTGAATTCAATGATGAACTGCCTTTAACTGAAAAATGAGTATTTACTATTGTCATTTTGCATTATTGACACACTATTTTCCTAATTAATGTTGTACAGTTGCTTTGACACAATCAGTATTGTTAAAAGCGTTACATTTAAAGGTTACTTGACTCGACTTAACTGTAAAATCTAATTGGTCAGGCTTACATAAAAAAATGCTTAGTATAGTTTACTTGATCAAGAGTTCTAGTAACTAAAAAAGAACTGCATTATACATTACATTTCATCATTAAGGTTTCCCAAACTGGGTTTCATAAAGGAACTGCAGGGGCTTCATGTGTTTAATGACAAGCTAATAATTTATAAAATCTCCAAATTAAAATAAGTAATTTCATTAATCAAAATAGAAAACTTACTACAAAAAATAAATATTTTATTTATTTACCTAAATGACAAATTAACCAACAGTAAACAGAGAACATGCAATTACGTGGTAATCAATTATTAAAATATTTATTTTCAAATATCATATATATAATATCACATACATAATACATTAAAACATGTTGTATCTGTGTACTGTCTGTGATTAGAAGGTTTCACAGATGTAATTTACCAGCGTGCATAGCATAGTCACTATAGGAAGTGGCTCCATTGTTATTTTCCTGAACATGTGAAGAACGGCCTTGCTGACTTCCTGTCTGGAGCAGAATGTTTACTTGTCTCAAAACAAGACAACCAAGTACAACATTCTCATTAAAAAGACACGTGTGCCACCCAGAGGTGAGATCTGCTCTCTACAACACAGGCAAATGACTCACAAGCACTACAAACAATCCCTGAAAATCTCAAACAATGAGATCAAATCTTTGATTTAAACAAAGTGTGAGTATTCTCAGTGTCATTTTTATTTTACAGATGCATGTTTTATATGTTCACGATTTTCCAGTCATGTCTGAACACAGTTTAAACCTCTGATTGAATCCTAGGTGAAAATGAAAAATATGGCAGGTGTGACAGGACAAAATGCCCATTTTTAAGGAATGATATTATTAGCAGAAGACAACTTAATGCACATGACTAAACAAAGTTTGCTGACAAGAGTATAAACACCATGATCATCTTCTTGATGGTTATACTGTCTGATGAGGGAACCTGCAGGACCCCTCAAATGTGACAAAGATCCTCATGATGGGACGAAGTGTTTCTCTGTGACTCAGTCAGTCCTCGGTGTGTGTTCACAGACAGACAGTGTGTGAGATCAGTGGGGTCGCTGTAAAACAGACCCAATAAAACATGGATGACTAGCTAGGATGTGTTGAATTCCTGTGGTAATTTGACAATGGATTCTTAAAACCCATTAAAACATGAACGAGAAACTAACTAGTCTTTTTCTTCTTTGACTTGAAGTGAACTTTAAAGAATGTTGTCAGAAACACTCTTAAACTGACCTTGAGAGTTTTATTGCAGATTTGCACGTGACCTTTCTCGCTTGCTGTCTTTGAGTTTACAAGTTTCCAAGAGAAACAAGATGCAAACAGAAACCTCTGTGACACTGCTTCACATCGGTTTATTTTAGAAGATGACAATGACAAAAAAAAAAAAAAAAAAAAATAGCGAGTAAGCTTTTTTAATCAATAATTTTTTTTTTATCAAATAGGCAAATGTGGTTTTTTTTGTATTGTGGTTCATGGCTAGTCATAGCAAACTTATATAAAAAAGTAACACACTAAACATTAACTGAAACATGAAAAATGACACATTATTTAAACGCTTTGCTGGATTAATGTCATTTAAATCAACTGATTTTTATTTTCTTCGGGTGCCCAGTAATTTCAAAGTAATTTCCTATGAGAAAATGGATATTCCTCCAAAGGGCCCATGCTTGAAGACTAAGAAAAAATAAAAATAACAAATAATTTGTCTTGTTGGATAGATGTATATGCTAAAAATGGTAAAAGCCTACGTAAAAGAAAAATCTATTAAACCCTGACATACATTATAAATGTATTTCAAACTGGCTGTTATTAAGCCTCTCATAAAAAAACCACAACTTGACCCCAGAGAACTTGTTAATTATAGACCAATCTCGAATCTCCCTTTTCTGTCCAAGATACTAGAAAAGGTGGTATCCTCACAATTATATTCCTTCTTAGAGAATAATGGTATATGTGAGGATTTCCAGTCAGGATTTAGACTGTATCATAGTACTGAGACTGCTCTCCTTAGAGTTACAAATGATCTGCTCTTATCATCTGATCGTGGGTGTATCTCTCTATTAGTTTTATTGGATCTTAGTGCTGCATTTGACACAATTGACCACAACATTCTTTTGCATAGACTTGAACACTTTGTTGGTTCATTAGCATGGTTTAAATCGTACTTATATGACCACCATCAATTCGTAGCAGTGAATGAAGAGGTATCATATCGATCACTAGTGCAGTATGGAGTACCTCAAGGCTCAGTACTAGGGCCGCTACTCTTCATGCTTTACATGTTACCCTTGGGAGATATCATCAGGAAACATGGTGTTAGCTTTCACTGTTATGCTGATGATACTAAGCTCTATATTTCCTCGCAGCCCGGTGAAACACACCAATTTGAAAAACTAATGGAATGCATAGTCGATATAAAAAATTGGATGACGAGTAATTTCTTACTGCTAAATTCAGAAAAAACAGAGGTGTTAATCATAGGGCCTAAAAACTCTGCTTGTAATAACCTAGAACACTGTCTAAGACTTGATGGCTGCTCTGTCAATTCTTCGTCATCAGTTAGGAACCTAGGTGTGCTACTTGATCACAATCTTTCCTTAGAAAGCCACGTTTATAGCATTTGTAAAACTGCATTTTGCATCTCAAAAATATATCTAAATTACAGCCTATGCTCTCAATGTCAAATGCAGAAATGTTAATCCATGCATTTATGACTTCAAGGTTAGACTATTGTAATGCTTTATTGGGTGGTTGTTCTGCACGCTTGGTAAACAAACTACAGCTAGTCCAAAATGCAGCAGCAAGAGTTCTTACTAGAACCAGGAAGTATGACCATATTAGCCCGGTCCTGTCCACACTGCACTGGCTCCCTATCAAACATTGTATAGATTTTAAAATATTGCTTATTACTTATAAAGCCCTGAATGGTTTAGCACCTCAGTATTTGAATGAGCTCCTTTTACATTATACTCCTCTACGTCCACTACGTTCTCAAAACTCGGGCAATTTGATAATACCTAGAATATCAAAATCAACGGCGGGCGGCAGATCCTTTTCCTATTTGGCGCCTAAACTCTGGAATAACCTACCTAACATTGTTTGGGAGGCAGACACACTCTTGCAGTTTAAATCTAGATTAAAGACCCATCTCTTTAACCTGGCATACACATAACATACTAATATGCTTTTAATATCCAAATCTGTTAAAGGATTTTTAGGCTGCATTAATTAGGTAAACCGGAACCGGAAACACTTCACATAACACCGTACTTTCTACATCATTAGAAGAATGGCATCTACGCTAACAGTGTTAATAATGTCTGTTTCTCTCTTGTTCCGAGGTCACCGTGGCCACGAGATCCAGTCTGTGTCCAGATCAGAGGGTCACTGCAGTCACCTGGATTTCAGTATGTATCCAGACCAGATGGTGGATCAGCACCTAGAAAGGACCTCTACTGCCCTGAAAGACAGCGGAAACCAGGACAACTAGAGCCCCAGACACAGATCCCCTGTAAAGACCTTGTCTCAGAGGACCACCAGGACAAGATCACAGGAAACAGATGATTCTTCTGCACAATCTGACTTTGCTGCAGCCTGGAATTGAACTACTGGTTTCATCTGGTCAGAGGAGAACTGGCCCCCCAACTGAGCCTGGTTTCTCCCAAGGTTTTTTTCTCCATTCTGTCACCGATGGAGTTTCGGTTCCTTGCCGGTGTCGCCTCTGGCTTACTTAGTTGGGGTCACTTCATCTACAGCGATATCATTGACTTGATTTGAAATAAATGCACAGACACTATTTGAACTGAACAGAGATGACATAACTGAATTCAATGATGAACTGCCTTAACAATCATTTTGCATTATTGAGACACTGTTTTCCAAATGAATGTTGTTCAGTGCTTTGACGCAATTTATTTTGTTTAAAGCACTATATAAATAAGGGTGATTGATTGATTGATTTGCACCCTCAGATTGTAGATTTTCAAATAGCTGTACCTCTGCCAAATATGGTCCAAATCGTAACAAACCATCCATCAATAGAAAACATATTTATTCAGCTTTCATATGATATATGAATCTCAATCATAATAAAATATGGACCCTTATAACTGTTTTTGTGGTCCTTGGTCACATATATATTTGAAGGTCCCCCAACCCACATAAATATTTGATGTATTTCAGCTGTAATAATTACTAATTATGACACAACAAGAAATATAGAGCTGAGTATCATCAGCATAACAGTGAAAACTAACACCATGTTTCCTGATGATATCTCCCAAGGGTAACATATAAAGCGTGAAGAGTAGCGGCCCTAGTACTGAGCCTTGAGGTACTCCATACTGCACTTGTGATCGATATGATACATCTTTATTCACTGCTACGAACTGATGGAGGTCTTATAAGTACGATTTAAACCATGCTAATGCACTTCCATTAATGCCAACAAAGTGTTCAAGTCTATGCAAAAGAATGTTGTGATCAATAGTGTCAAACGCAGCACTAAGATCCAATAAAACTAATAGAGAGATCTCTATTTCTTTGGGGTCAAGTTGTGTGTTTTTTTTTTATGAGAGGCTTAATAACAGCCAGTTTGAAGCTTTTGGGGACATATCCATATCCTTTTAGGAGCTTAGATGGTATAGGGTCTAACATACATGTTGTTGGTTAAGATGATTTAACGAGTTTATACAATTCTTCCTCTCCTATAGTAGAGAATGAGTGGAACTGTTCCTCAGGGGTCTATAGTGCACTGTCTGATGTGATACTGTAGATGATGGCTGAATGGTTACAGTTTTATATCTAATAGTATCTATTTTAGAAGTAAAGTAGTTCAAAAAGTCATTACTGCTGTGAGATAAGGAAATGTCAACACTTGTTGAGGCTTTATTTTTCATTAATTTAGCCACTGTATTGAATAAATACCTGGGGCTATGTTAGTTTTCTTCTAAAAGAGAAGAAAAGTAATCGGATCTAGCAGTTTTAATGCTTTTCTGTAGGATAGGTTACTTTCCCGCCAAGCAATACGAAATACCTCTAGTTTTGTTTTCCACAAGCTGCGCTCCATTTTTCGGGCTGCTCTCTTTAGGGTGCGAGTATGCTCATTATACCATGGTGTCAGACTGGTTTCCTTAACCTTCCTTAAGTGTAAAGGAGCAACTGTATTTAAACTGCTAGAAAAGAGAGAGTCCATAGTTTCTGTTACATCATCAAGTTGTTCTGAGGTTTTGGATATGCTAAGGAATTCAGATACATCAGGAAGATAACTTAAAACGCAGTCTTTTGTGGTATGGTTCTTCCATACTTGTAACAAGAAATAGAATTTAGAATTTTGGCTATATGAAGTTTGCACAAAACATCACTTGGCTGCATAATTTCAACACTATCAACATCAATTCCATGTGACAGTTTTAAATCTATAGTATGATTTATTATTTTAGTTACTCATTTTAGTTAAACTGCAAGCAAGATGTACCAGTCTGTTTCTTGTTTTACTTAAATCATGGGCACATTCTACTAATTTGTGGCCAACTAAATTGCATCAAGGCAGCAGATGTCTAATGTTATGATATGAGTAGAGTTGAGTATGTGCTGGTGTGTGCAGGTGGACTGTGTCACTCTCTGTGCAGACACTGCAGCTGCCTGCAAGGTGAAGAGGAAGTCTGTGTTTGAGAGAGTGCAGCTCCATCACCCGTGTGTATTGCTGCTGAGAAACCTTTCTTCACAAAAAGCCCATATATCGCAAAAAAGTTTTAACGCTCACATAAGGTGGTTTTCCAGGAAATTTCGAAAAAGGAATATTTCTCTAAACTGCAATCGAAAGGGTTACTTGTGTGTGTGTGTGTGTGTGTGTGTGTGTGTGTATTAAAAGGTAATCCGAAATGGACATGCACCATGAGAATTGATATAGCACTTGTACGCATATCATTGCTCTTTTGTTGATTTTGATTGCTTCCATTGTCCTCATTCACTTAGGATAAAAGTTTCTGCTAAATGACGTAATGTAAATTTTACCAGTTTTTGTTACAAACTTTGTAATAGATTAATTTATGACAAGTGCACCTCAAAAATCTACACCATAACATTTGAAAAATCAGACATTCACTCCCATTTTTTAAACATGAAAAAGTGCACTTAAAAGACGCGAAAGTGCACCTTTTCATGTTTAAATATGGAAGTGACAGTTAAAGGGTTCAATCAAAATCAGATGAAATATGTAATGGCTTCTGCAGTGTGGTAGTGGTGTGGTCAGTGAGCAGCCAGCAGGAGCTGTCCTCAGATGAGATGGCTGCGTTTGTGCATCAGGTGGCGATATAGAGCCAGTCCGAGGAGTAGCGCAGGACAAAGCTGCCCAGCCTCAGTGAGGACCTGATGTTGGGAAAAGACGTCAATCTTGGCAAGATTACCAAACAGACAGCTGTGAGACTATCATCTATCTCATCTTTGCATTCAAACTGGCCATATGTACTATGTTCCTGGTCATATTGAGAAACGTTTCAGATTGTTTCAAAGATAAACATCCAAATTGCTCTGCATTCAGTGAATAATCATATTATATCACTTTATGTAAGTCCATTTGATTGCCATCTCATGTTGGCTTTGTCTTCGTAGGGTTTTGTTTAAGGAGGAATTGTTTGTGTGGATCAGAAACTGGTGTACTGTTTCATGATCCGTGTGTCTCTGGGGTTAGCATCAGGTCTGAAGACTTCAGTGTGGCTCTGGACGTTCTACAGGAGGCGCATTAACAAGCCATTGGAGCGCCAAAAGTACAGTTACCTTGTTTTTCTTGATTGAGTCCTTTGTATTAAGCATACTTTTAAAAACAAGTTAAAAAAACAACACACTTTAAATCAACTGAATTTACTTTTGAGTTCAAATTTATATCAAAAGCAGAACTTAAGTATGCTACATCTTTATATGTAACATTGTAATTACATTTTGTCTTGTAAATATGGTTTAATTGTGCTGCTGAATGTACTGACAAGCATTTATGATAAACTAAATTTACTTTAATGTAACCCAATAAAGCATTACACTAATCTAACCTTGAGGACATAAACGAATGGATTAACATTTGTGCATTTGTCATTCAGAGCATAGCTCGTAATTTAGATATATTTTTGAGATGGAAAAATGCAGTTTTACAAATGCTAGAAACGTGGCTTTCTAAGAAAAGATTGCGATCAAATAGCACACCTAGGTTCCTAACTGATGACGAAGAATTGACAGAGCAGCCATCAAGTCTTAGACAGTTTTCTAGGTTATTACATGTAGAGTTTTTTGGTCCTATAATTAACACTTTTCAGAATTTAATTTCAGTAAGAAATTACTCATCTTCCAGTTTTTTATATCGCCTATGAATTCTGTTAGTTTTTCAAATTGGTGTGTTTCACCGGGCCGTGAAGAAATGTAGAGCTGAGTATCTTAGAGATGATGATATCTCCCAAGGGTAACATATAAAGCATGAAGAGTAATGGCCCTAGTACTGAGCCTTGAGGTACTCCATACTGCACTTGTGATTGATATGTTACATCTTCATTCACTGCTACGAACTGATGGCGGTCATATAAGTAAGATTTAAACCATGCTAATGCACTTCCATTAATACAATTTAAAATATTTTAACTCAGTTAACGCACTGGCCCTGCCACCAGACATATATGTCATGTTTCATTTCATATAGACCCATTGAAAAAATACAATGTAGGGCAACAACTCTATAAATGCAAGTATACTGTACCCTAGAATGTAAAATATTGGGCAAAAATCGGCCCTTATGAATTTTTGTCTCATATTTATATATGATATGATAATCAACATCGCAAGGGCAGAGACAGCTATATCACATAAGTGCCGTTTTTGTCCTCATCTATCACAAGTTTAAGGGTGATTTTATACAACAGTTCAGTAAATTAAAAGTTAATATTGTTATTATTAGTGCAGTCAAATGATTTATCGCATCAGAAATAAAAGTTTTTTTTACATAATATATGTGTGTATATTTATTATGTATATATAAATACAAACACATGCTGTTATGTAATATATGTAATATAATATGTAATATAAACAAGCTGAAACACAATGAAATTACGACAACACAATGGAAACAAGCCACTACATAATGAAATTAGTGCAACACAACAAACTTAGCACAACACATTGAAATTATTGTTGTATAATGTGTTGTGGCGAATTCACTGTGTTGTGGAGATTTTGTTGTGTTGTGCACTACTGGGCCACCATAGTGAAGCTGCTTTGAAATGTGTATAAAGGCTAAAGGACTGCTAAATCATGACAAGCCAGGTTTTACAATGTTTTATTATTAGGGATGTGTCGCAGCTCTTGGCAGAGCTGGATGGTTTTCATTCATCTGGAGACATCTCTGTGCAACTAATCGCCCAGATCTACTGGACCAATCATTGCTCAGGCCTGACAGGTAAGTACATTCAGATTCAGTTGCTTTTCAGTTTGTCTTGAATTCTTGGAATTTTTTTTCTTTCCAGATTTGAGTTTGTGTATGTGGGTGTGTATGAAGACAGAGTCTCAGCCGCAGGCTCTGAAGACGAGCTTGTGCAGGTGAGTGTTTTCATCATCAATCTCCTCTCTCTTTTCTCTCTCTCTCTGCTAAATGACTAAATCTAAATCTCAGTGCTGGAGTGTGGTTGCTGCTGACTCTCTGCTGCTCTTCTGCTTGCAGGTTTAAGGTGGATCCCAGCGTGTGTCTGTCAGACACCATGGAGTCCTGTCCTCCTCAGATGACCGGAGCTGATCTCTAAGCACTCTGCTTGGATGCCATGATGTGCGCCATCAAGAGGAAGATTTCACGAATGACTGGAGGTATGTGGAAAATCAACCAGTGAAGCATGAACCTTTTTTGATTAAATGTCTCAATGGTGAGTGACCATAAATGCCAAATGTTACAGAAAATGTCACAGTCGTTGTTATCTCTGGGCAGTGTGTAAGTGTTAACTTGTTGGTCATTACACACATACATTAATGTTGAAATTTATGTGACTGCTCAAATCAAACTCAGACTTACTTAAATCGAACTGATCTTAGGATGTAATCATTGTTTTCTTGTGTTATATAGGCTGTCATTCGATTTATATATATATATATATATATATATATATATATATATATATATATAATAACACTGTCCAGCGATTAATCAATTTTATAGCTAAATAAATTTGGCAGTGAAAATACCCACAAAAGATTATGTAAAGCTATTATTTTGTTACGTGAGAAATTAGCAAGTAGACATTACAAATAGTACTTTTAGAAATAAATACCAAAATAACCAAAACAGCTTCGTTACAGACAGTCTTCAAAATACCTTATTTTATGTTGCACAGAAGAAAGTAAGTCATTCAGGTTTGAAATGACACTGGGGTTAGTAAATGATGAAAAACATTGGTGAAATATCCCTTTAATATGAATATCATTCACAATGGTTCAAATGGCTGATTCATTCCGTAATAAAGTAAATGGCTCTCTTTATGAATGGGCCATTGAATCTTTGGTTCACACGATTCGTTCAAAATGAGGATTCATTCACAAACTAAACACCGCTATTGCTCACAGACATCCAAAAGTTTTGGAGTGGCCTTATATGTAGAATTTTAATTGGCAAAACTGAGCAAAAACACAATACTGTGTTTAAAATTTAACATTAACTTCTTATTTACTGATATGTTATTCACATTTGCACTCGTGCTCTTCATGACAAAATCAGCACTGGTGTTCTCGCTGATGTGTGATATCACTTATCATATGATATAAGAATGAGACTCATACAGGGACATTTTTGCCCCAGTATCTTGGATCTTGAATTTTAGGGCATAACTGCATTTATGGGGTTGTTACCCTTTATCATATTTAACATCAGTCAAGATGACATACTGGGGGCAGGGCCAGTGCGTAAACTGCATTATATTATATTATATTATATTATATTATATTATATTATATTATATTATATTATATTATATTATATTATATTATATTATATTATATTATATTATATTAGTGTATTTAGTGCTGTCAAAATGAGTCCATTAACACAGGCGATACATTTATTTGTTTAACGGCGTTAAAAAATATTTAACACAGTTAATGCAGGGGTGGAGCTAAGGTTGGCCACCCTAATCACAAATGCTGCTTCTGACAACAAATGCATCTATTTAGACACAGAACGTCTTCACGACCACAACAAACAGGACACTTTTCAGATGTCCACTCCACTTAATGGTGCAGGTGACAAGGAGCTGTAGAACAAGAGTGAACTGTTGTCAGATTAGATGTTGTCAGGCCATGTCAGTAAAAACAAGTTTTCTTCTCCTGTCTTCCTTTACACAGTACTCATAGTGCACACTCTTTAACTGCAGGCACAAATACGGCAATGTGCACTGTAGCCTGCATCATTTCATACTAACGTGTGAATGAAATGACAATCCTGTCTGTCAGATCCGTTTTACAATAAGCAGTTGCAGCTCTTCAGGTAATAGCAGCCAAATAACCTACTAACCTGCTGTGATGTCTGTTCATGATAGAACAAACGATGAAAGGGTAAATTAATAACGTCTCGGTTTCCAACGTTCTAATGACAGACAATACACAGATCTCTATCACTCACTTATCAAAAACCTTGTTAACTCTATTTGAGTTTTATTTTTAGAAAAATGTTAAGTGCAAGTGTCTGAACATATATAAAGCCAAAACACCAACAGTGACGAAACATTGTTTAATTAACCCACATACCACTCCCCCCCCCCACCATCTCTCTTATTTTTTATATAACTTTTTTGTCTCAGTTGTGTGCCATTGGATTTTGTAATTATCAAAACTGTGGTGCGCCAGAAGAAATGTTGGGAAACACTGCTATATATTATATATTACTGTTTTTGATTACATAAGTTTAACACATGTGCAGTATGGAGTACCTCAAGGCTCAGTACTAGGGCCGCTATTCTTCACGCTTTATATGTTGCCCTTGGGAGATATCATCAGGAAACATGGTGTTAGCTTTCACTGTTATGCTGATGATACTCAGCTCTATATTTCCTCGCAGCCCGGTGAAACACACCAATTTGAAAAACGAAAGGAATGGATAGTCGAAATAAAAAACTGGATGACGAGTAATGTCTTATTGCTGAATTCTGAAAAAAAGAGGTGTTAATCATAGGACCTAAAAACTCTGCATCTAATAACCTAGAACACTGATTAAGACTTGATGGCTGCTCTGTCAATTCTTTGTCATCAGTTAGGAACCTAGGTGTGCTATTTGTTCGCAATCTTTCCTTAGAAAGCCACATATCTAGCATTTGTAAAACTGCATTTTTCCATCTCAAAAATATATCTAAATTACGGCCTATGCTCTCAACGTTGAATGCAGAAATGTTAATCCATGCATTTATGACCTCAAGGTTAGATTATTGTAATGTTTTATTGGGTGGTTGTTCTGCACGCTTAGTAAACAAACTACAGCTAGTCCAAAATGCAGCAGCAAGAGTTCTTACTAGAACCAGGAAGTATGACCATATTAGCCCGGTCCTGTCCACACTGCACTGGCTCCCTATCAAACATCGTATAGATTTTAAATTATTGCTTCATCATTAGAAGAATGGCATCTACGCTAATATTAGTCTGTTTCTCTCTTGTTCCGAGGTCACCGTAGCCACCAGATCCAGTCTGTATCCAGATCAGAGGGTCACTGCAGTCACCCGGATCCAGTACGTATCCAGACCAGATGGTGGATCAGCACCTAGAAAGGACCTCTACTGCCCTGAAAGACAGCGGAGACCAGGACAACTAGAGCCCCAGATACAGATGCCCTGTAAAGACCTTGTCTCAGAGGACCACCAGGACAAGACCACAGGAAACAGATGATTCTTCTGCACAATCTGACTTTGCTGCAGCCTGGAATTGAACTACTGGTTTCGTCTGGTCAGAGGAGAACTGACCCCCAACTGAGCCTGGTTTCTCCCAAGGTTTTTTCTTCATTCTGTCACCGATGGAGTTTCGATTCCTTGCCACTGTTGCCTCTGGCTTGCTTAGTTGGGGACACTTCATCTACAGCGATATCGTTGCCTTGATTGCAAATAAATGCACAGACATTATTTAAACTGAACAGATATGACATAACTGAATTCAATGATGAACTGCCTTTAACTGTCATTTTGCATTATTGACACACTGTTTTCCTAATGAATGTTGTTTAGTTGCTTTGGCGCAATGTATTTTGTTTAAAGCGCTATATAAATAAAGGTGACTTGACTTGACTTGACAAGACTTAATTTTAAATAATATGAATTATTAATAATTACAGTACTGTATTTTCCGGACTATAAGTCACACTTTTTTTCATAGTTTGGCTGGGACACCTGGCTCAAGGGCAACTGTTGTTGATTTCCTGTCTTGCGATTTAAAAAGCAGTATGACACCTGGCCAGGGGGGAGCTGCATTTCGGACTTGGTTTTGTTTGGGTTCTGTTTAAACCAGTTCTCTTAAATTTTATTTGATGCATCCAACATTGCTAACTTAACTTTACACTACTGATTTCCTGACTGCTTCCTACTACACTATTTTCTTTTCATTTAGTTCCATTTTGTTAATAAATTCATGTTATTTGCACTTTCTTGTGTGTCCCCGTTTTTGTTACGTCCTTCTTGAGCCATGGGGCATAACAATATTAATTAATTACACAATGTAGTTAACACATAAAAGTATTATTTTTCAATAAAAAAACACTTAAGGTCTTCTTTCAGTATTGAAAGTGACGTGACATACAGCCAAGTATGGTGACCCATACTCAGAATTCATGCTCTGCATTTAACCCATCCAAATTGTACACACACACAGAGCAGTTGGGGGTAGGGTGCCTTGCTCAATGGCACCTAAGTCATGGAATTGCCAGCCCGAGACTCAAACCCACAACCCTAGGGTTAGGAGTCAAACTTTCTAACCACTAGGCCACGACTCCCCTGTATTTGAGTTATATATAATTATGTCTAATTGTACATACAATTATATACAAAACTGTATATATTCAAATAGATTCTTATATATAATTCAAATAATAATATTTAATACAAAAATATTATTCAATAACAAGTGAATAAGAAGTGAGAGTTGTTCATTAGTTGTATGTAGGAACTTGACAACACTCCTTTGATCCTTCATCTTTCATCTTCACCGATCCGTCAGCTTTTACACAGACACTCATCAGCTTGTTCAAACATTCACTTCCATGCAAACATCTATTAATAAACAAAATATGAAAACAGTGTCTGTGCATTTGCCAGTTCTACACCTGAGATCTTTATTGTTTAAAGTTTAGAGGATAGAGACATGTTTAAACCAAGAAGAATAGAACAGTACATTTTATTCATGAAACCCATGTGTCCATATTCCAGCATTTCTGAGCCTAAAAACAAACTCTACACAAGTAACGCTATACAGTCATTTCCCCTCATTGTAAACCTGTGCTTTGGCAATGTGTTGGTGAAGCGTTCATATGTGTGTTGAGTAGAGGATGTTTCTGGCATGACTCTGTCAGTCTCTCTGCTTCTTTCTCAATGTCTGCACTACTTGCCTTCACTCTTTCTTCATTGCTGTGTCTGTGATGCAAGTGTGGATTCAGAGGCCAGCGCTCTGACTCTGTGTTCAGAAGACTTCAGACAGGCTCTGGCAAGCCTTCAGCCGTCCGTCTCTGAGCAGCAGCTCAACAGATACAAGCTCATCCAGCAGAAACTCACCGCAAAATAACATCCCAAACACTCGCCCATCTGAAATCACGTAACCTCTGAAGCTAAACCTTTTGCACGGTGTCCCAACCAGACCTGCTGTAATAAAGTTACTCTCATTGGCCCATATAACTAAATATTATATGTCAAATATCATCTGACTGTATGTGATTGTGTCGTGTTTGAGTGCAGACAGATCGAATTACACAAGAAACTTGTTGCTTCACATCTGGTTAGGACACAGAATGGGTGAATTGTGCAGTAAGTCGAACCTGCTCATGTTTACTTTCTTATCCCGCAGGATCTCTTTGCATCTTCCTCAATGGGTTTCATATTTAATGCTTGAAAGGAAATCAGTCGAATGAAAAAAGCAAATGAGAAACTAGAAAATAGATTAAATATAATGAAAACTGATTCAAACTAGCACTGCAAAAACGACAACTAAAGACAACGCAAGACTGTGTGTGTGTGTAATTAGTGTTATACAATAGAAAAATTCCCATAAATCATCCTCAGGGCTTAGGTTTTTACATAATGCCACATGATGGTCACACTTTATATTAAGTGCTTACTTAGTTTTGAATAATTTAATTAATAAAAACAAATATTAAACAAATATTATAAAAGATGTCAGCTGATGTCAGTTGTTTGCTTTGTCTGTATATATATATTATATTAGAGATGTTTTTATTTTTGGTTTAGAATTGTGTGATTACTACTTCATATGTTATAACTACAAATATGTAACAAAGGACAAATGGGATGACTTAATATAAAGTGTTACCTTGTTTATTCAAAGAATTACTGAAAAAAATCTTAAAATGCTCTGAAATTTATGTGATTCTTCAAACAAATCTGTGTGTCTGCTTTGACAGTAGCTAGAGATAGAAGACAGTATGAACACAAAAGACAGAATTGTTCAAAAGAGAAAATAAGTTTCAAACTGTGCAAGCATGTGTTTTGAGTCATCGTATTGTGTGGGCGAATCTCACGAAACACGTTAAGACATGTTTGAATAATATTTCACCTCAAAATCAGATGAAACAAGAAACCAATTAACATAAATTGTAAAATAAAATATTTATAAAACCATTTATAAAATATATGAATTATATTTTTGCAAAAAGAAAGATAAATTAAATTAAAATGATTCAAAATAAAGTGTATTTATAATTGATAACATTTGTTTTTATATAATGTGCCCAGACATGCAGAATTTAGAATTAGTGTACGATAATAATGAGAATGTAATAAGAATAACTATTGAGGGAAAAAAAAAAAACATTTTAGAAATGACTATTTTGGTGGAAAATGTGTTAGTAAAATATGTAAACAAAAATACTAATGGTCCTAAAATATGATAGTTTTCTTAATGCAAAATATAATTTCTTATTTCTATCATGGATTTTGTGCCAGATTTGACATGCTTCATGAGATTCACCTAACAATTATTAATGCAGTTTTTTGGACGTGTTCAATAATAACCTGTTAGTTATAAGATGTCAAATAGCTGCTTGATTTTTTTTCAATTAATTAATTAATATATTTTTTTTAAATAAAAATAATAATGTTTTTATGATTATTGTTTTGGTTAAATGATAATGGGACCACATAACGGTCCATTTGGAATGATATAACTATCATATAAAATGTATGAATAAAACACTGGTGTGCTGTTGGTTACTAACTCATGGCAATTATGAGTTTTTCTTTCTGTTTTTCATTATTTTCTTCATATTTTTCACCCACACGCATCATTAGGAATCAAAAAATACAAGTCCCTGAAATCCTGACCAGAGGATTGTCTCTGAACACAGGAACACAGGAAAGGAAAGCACTGTCAACCAAAGGCAATAGCAATAATGTGCTGTCACACGCTGTGTAGTGAACTGAAGCATGACAGAAGTGTATTTAAGAGAAAGATGAACAAATGTCACTGAGAGGCTCTGGATCTTAGTCGGGGGGTCTGGATCTTTGTGGTAGATCCATCATTTTCACAACAAACGCTGAGCCTCTTCTGCTTCTGCTTTGATGTTTAGTTCGTATGTTTGGCAGAGATGACTCAGAGGCTTTTTCTGTTTCTGGATCTGCATTCATATCAACGGCAGATGGAGCTTCTCTCTGTGTCAGCGAGTCAAGTGAAGTGCGGCATACGACTACAGGTTCTGCAATGAGACAAAGGAATGCATGTAAGATTTCTGCTGAATATGCAACTCATTGTGTTATTTATTATATTTTGGTTGCACTTTCCATAAACCGGGTACAAAAGATGGCTTGACAGTTCAACTTCCAGAGGACCAGTGAATTTAATCATCAACCCCAGGAGAACAAACGCAATATTATATGACCTTTTTATTTTATATATAAAATTTTATATATAAAATTTGGGTCACACTTGAGTTTGGGAACCAGTTCTCATTATTCACTATGAAGTGTGACTTTTCATGTCAAGGTGCTGCACACTCTCTCCACAGCTGCACCGTTGATGGTCAGAGGAACATGCTATGTGTACGCTCAACAACAATCTCCTTCGTCTTCTCCATGTCAGACTTAATGAAGAGGCTAGGGTTGTGTGACGGTGTGCAGTCGTGGGTCAGCAGAGTGAAGAGGAGGGGGCTCAGCACACATCCTTGGGGGGCCCCAGTTTGATGGTACTGGATGTGTTGCTGCCGAACCGTACTGCCTGAGGTCTTCCAGGCAGGAAGTCCAACATCCATTTGCACAGCGAAGTGTTGAGCCCCAGCTGGACCAGTTTGTAAATAAGCTTTTGGATATGATTATGTTGAATGCTGAACTGAAGTCTATGAACAGCATTCTGACGTATGAGTCCTTTGTATCTATATGTGTGAGTGCTGAGTGGAGGGCTGTTGTGATGGCATTATCGGTCGAGCGTTTGGACCAGTATGCAAACTGAAAGGGATCCAGGGAGGTCACCAGGAGTAGGAGGAGAAAATTTGGGAAAATTACATTTTCTAATTACGTAATTTTCTAAGTGTTGCAAATGTATGGCACTTTATCATCTAATCTGAATCCATTTTAATATGACCTTGAATTTACATTGTCATACGAATTGGTTGCTTGACCATTTCTAATTATTATTTCCTAAACGGAAATTCCCTATAAGCTCTTACATTCTAAGTACACTTGAACTAATAATAAGTGTTAGTCAGATCTCTAAAGATACAGTTGGTGTGCCCTATGCTCCATCTCAACTGAATTTTAGTCCATTACTAACATAACGCAGGAAATGCAGTAACAAGGATACTTTGTAATCTACTAGAGTCAATAATTACAGAGTAAAATGGAAGAGAATCAAATGTTTCATGTAAATAAGTATTATGCCAATTACATAGCCAATTCAAAGATATCAAATCAATACAAGCCATCAAATTATCAAAGATGAATTTAAGAGTAAGATTGCAAACCAGGCTTTTAGAAAGGTACATAGTATGAAGTGTGTGGACACACCTCATGCTATGGGCTCATTCTTGCTACAGAAGGCCCTGATCCTCTTGCAACAGTTCTTTAAGTATCTCAGAGCAAGATAAACATCCCCCGAGATGGAGACAGGAACTATCAATTGGAATTTGCATTAACTCAGGTCCCAAACCTGGCTGGTTTACAATTCAATGGGAACAGAAGGTAATTTACATGGAGGACCCTGGGAAAGGGCACCCCCATTACAGTAAGCAAAATATCTCTTAACTCTTCGGATCTGTACTATCTTTTAGTTTACTTTTGTAAGATTGATACTATTGTACTACTTGCCCTGAGACTATTCAAATGATACTAAAGATGACTGTAAATATTACTTGCATCCATGTAGAACATTCTGAGTGGATTGAGTGAAGGGAGGAGAGGTAATTAAGGGGATGAGAAGGAACTGATAACATATTTGAGAGAGGGATTTCCTGCACCTCCACTCTGTGGCCTTCTGTAAAATATGTTCATTTACTGTACATGTACTCAATACTTGGTAGGGGCTGCTTTGGCTTTAATTACTGCCTTAATTCGGAATGGCATGAAGGTGATCAGTTTGTGGCATTGCTGAGGTAGTATGGAAGCCCAGGTTTCTTTCACAGTGGCCTTCAGTTCCTCTGCATTGTTTGGTCTCTTGGTTCTCATTTTCCTCTTGACAATATCCCATAGATTCTCTATGGGGTTACGGTCTGGTGTGTTTGATGGCCAGTCAAGCACATCAACACCATGGTCATTTAACCAACTTTTAGTACTTTTGGCAGTGTGGGGAGAAGGAAGCATGAAGTGCTCCAAAATTACTTGGTAAACAGGTGCAGTGACTTTGGTTTCCAAAAAAAAAAAAAAAAAACAAAAACACAATGGACCAACACAAGCAGATAACATTGCACCCCAAATCATCATAGACTGTGGAAACTTAACACTGGACTTCAAGAAACTTGGGCTATGAGCTTCTCCACCCTCCCTCCAGACTCTAGGACTGTGGTATTCAAATGAAGTACAAAACTTGCTCTCATCTGAAAAGAGGGCTTTGGACCACTGGGAAACAGTGAACCTCTGACGTTGTCTGTGGTTCAGGAGTGGCTTAACTAGAGGAATACAACTCTCAGTTGGTTTTGCATCTTTTTCTTTCACACTTTTTCCTTCCACTCAACTTCCTGTTAACATGCTTGGATACATCACTCTGTGAACAGCCAGCTTCTTTGGCAATCATTTTTTGTGGCTTACCCTCCTCATGAAGGGTGTCAGTAGTGTTTACTGAACAACCGTCAGATCAGCTTCCCCATGATTGTGTAGCCTAGTGAATCAAACCGAGAGATCACTCTGAAGACTCAGGAAACCTTTGCAGGTGTTTTGAGTTTGTTAAATGTGAGCCAAAATCATCACGATTAAAAGAACCAAAGACTTATACTACTTCAGTCTGTGTGCATTTAATTTATTTGAATTTCACAATTTGAGCTGAATTACCGAAATAAATTAACTTTTCCACGACATTCTAATTTATTGAGATGCACAGATACATATATATATATATATATATATATATATATATATGTATATGTGTGTGTGTGTGTGTGTGTAGCTAAATCTATACGAAGAACATTTTGTTTTCATGAAACCCTCTAGTTGTCCAGATTCCTATAGAAATGATTTGGTTTTCGCCCATGAAATTTCTCTTGAGATTCCCAATAGTGCAGTTTCCCACTGAAACAACTGGATTTTGCCTTTGTTGAGTACTTCGGATTAGACTTTAAACCAAGGTCCTGACTCTCTATGGTCATTAAAAATCCCAGGATGTCTTTCGAAAAGAGTAGAGTTGTGACCTCGGCATCCTGGCTAAAATTCTCTGACCATCATGGCCTCCTAACAATCCCCATATCTACTGATTGGCTTCATCACTCTGTCTCCTCTCCACCAGTAAGCTGGTGTGTGGTGGGCGTTCTGGCGCAATATGGCTGCCAATATGGCTGCAAAGTAAATGCTTTGAGTGCCTAGAAAAGCACTATATAAATGTAATGAATTATATATATATATATATATATATATATATATATATATATATATATATATATATATATATATATATATATATATATATATATATATATATATGTATGTATTATTATTATTATTATTACAGACTAGTGTTATCAAGTGATTATTTGCAATGAATCACATCCAAAATAAAAGTTTTTTTTTACATAATATAAGTATGTATACTGTGTATATTTATTATGTTTATATAAATACATAAAATACATAAAAACATATAAATGTTTATATTTCAGAAAATATGTTATGTTTATGTATTAAATATATTTATATATAATATAAAATACTAGAATATGAATATATAAATATATAAACTTAAATATTTTCAAAATATATACTGTATGTGTGTGTATTTATATACATAATATATATACACAGGTCACATACATATATAATATAAACAATAACTTTTATTTTGGATGCGATTAATTGTTTGACCACTAGTAAAAACATTTTAAGTTTTCTTTACATGCTTTTTGTAAGTGGTGGGACATCAAACTACACCATATTCATGGAAGGTGCCTGATCATTTACTTGGTGCACAACTAAAACTAGTTCCAACCGACGTATAATGAGTCATTAACAGTTCTTCAATCAGTGTTGACCTGTTATGCCCTCTTTTATTCCTCTGTCTGATCTTCTCAATCTAACTCTTCAATTTCATTAAAAATTCCAGTGCAATCACTATAAAGTCTAAAGCAGATTTAAATTAATTTCAGAGGAAGAGGGTTAAATTGGTCAGGCTGACTTTGAGAGGTCACTCTGACATCCAACAATAACCATATTTACCGCTTACGTGGCCTTTGCTACTTTCGTGCGTTTCATCCTTTTTCTGCGCATGAGGGTGACTTGAGGCCTCTTCAAGCCAGCGATGAGCAGCAGCAGTCTGGGTCGGGACTTGGTGAGCCAGCTTCTCAGTAGCGTCCCCTTGGGAAACCTAGAAAAAAATCACATCCAATGAGTCCAAAAACATGTCAGCAAGCACCTCAGTGCTCCTCAGACAAAGTCGAAATGATTTCACTGACTCCATCTCATCTGTCAATTGCTTTGTCATACTCAAAGTTGTACTTAAATTAACCGATTCTTAAACTGAATTTAGGTGTTTGTTTTTATATTGTAAAGCTTGAATCAAAGTTAAAGCTCTACATAAATAAACCTGACTTCACTGTAATGGTTTTTTAGTTATTAATGCTGAATAACATCTGTCAAAATGTGTCACAAATGCAACTGTGAGGAGCATGGAGCATGGAGCATGGAATGAGGAGATTTGGAGTAGACTTCAAACACAGATACTTTAATAAACATCTAATGGAACTAGGAACACATACGTAGTGCGGAAAAACAACATTCAATACCAGATGAAGAAACATAAAAAGACACAGGGTTTAAGTCATGGAACTAATTATGGGAAAGATCTGGAACTTATGAGGGAACACCTGAAATCAAGGAACACAATGAGACATGGGAAAAAATGTCTCTTGTCTCCTCTCCTCCAGTAAGCTGGTGTGTGGTAGGCGTTCTGGTGCAATATGGCTGCTGTCGCATCATCCAGGTGGATGCTGCACACTGGTGGTGGATGATCAGATACCCCCTTACTATGTAAAGCGCTTTGAGTGTCTAGAAAAGCGCTATATAAATTTAATGAATTATTATTAAAAGAAAAAAAACAGGATGAGTCCAGGGGCATGACATATCGCCCCCCTCTCAGAAGGCACATCCTCATGCCGCAGGAACAACATAGGGGCAGGTGGCAGAGGAACCCGAGGCAGAGAATGAGAGCCGATGAGCCAGGGCAATGGAGAAGATCTGGAGAGCCAGATGTAGAGCAGATGGTGCCGGCAACTGATGAGGAAGAGTGGATCCAAAAGGCCACAGTGGAACTGGAGCAACAGATGACTAAGGAGGAACCATAAGGATTAAGGAGCATGACAGAGCTGGAGAGATGAGGAGCCTGTTGGAGCTAGTGGGCTGCCGGGCCATGGCTGAGAGTAGGGAGCTAGGAGCCATGGTGGAGCAGACAGGTCAAAGGGCTGAGGCGGAGTTCAAAACTTAGACGTTGGAGGATGGCAGTCCCATGGAGCTCACACCATATAGATGGTGGGCTGAGGGCGAGCAGTGGTGCTGCCAGATGATAGGAGAGGAGGAGGCAGGAGTAAGTGGGAGGGCAGGCATTTGTGAAACTCTGGGCTTTCAGGGCTGATCTCAGGAACGGGAGCTATCTCTGGGCTTAACTCAGGAAACGGAAGCACTCTCTGTGCTTAATACTGGAACGGGAGCACTCTCTGCGCTTAACTCTGGAACGGGAGCACTCTCTGGGCTTAACTCTGGAATGGGAGCACTCTGTGGGCTTAACTCTGGAACGGGAGCCCTCTCTGGGCTTAACTCTGGAACGGGAGCACTCTCTGGGCTTAACTCTGGAAAGGGGGCACTCTGTGGGCTTAACTCTGGAACGGGAGCACTCTCTGGGCTTAACTCTGGAAAGGGAGCACTCTGTGGGCTTAACTCTGGAACGGGAGCACTCTCTGGGCTTAACTCTGGAAAGGGAGCACTCTCTGTGCTTAATACTGGAACGGGAGCACTCTCTGCGCTTAACTCTGGAACGGGAGCACTCTCTGGGCTTAACTCTGGAACGGGAGCACTCTGTGGGCTTAACTCTGGAACGGGAGCCCTCTCTGGGCTTAACTCTGGAACGGGAGCACTCTCTGGGCTTAACTCTGGAAAGGGAGCACTCTGTGGGCTTAACTCTGGAACGGGAGCACTCTTTGGGCTTAACTCTGGAAAGGGAGCATTCTGTGGGATTAACTCTGGAACGGGAGCCCTCTCTGGGCTTAACTCTGGAACGGGAGCACTCTGTGGGCTTAACTCTGGAACGGGAGCACTCTCTGGGCTTAAATCTGGAACGGGAGCACTCTCTGGGCTTAACTCTGGAACGGGAGCACTCTCTGGGCTTAACTCTGGAACGGGAGCATTCTGTGGGCTTAACTCTGGAACGGGAGCACTCTCTGGGCTTAACTCTGGAACGGGAGCACTCTGTGGGCTTAACTCTGGAATGGGAGCACTCTCTGGGCTTAACTCTGGAATGGGAGCATTCTGTGGGATTAACTCTGGAACGGGAGCCCTCTCTGGGCTTAACTCTGGAACGGGAGCACTCTGTGGGCTTAACTCTGGAACGGGAGCACTCTCTGGGCTTAAATCTGGAACGGGAGCACTCTCTGGGCTTAACTCTGGAATGGGAACACTCTGTGGGCTTAAATCTGGAACGGGAGCACTCTCTGGGCTTAATTTTGGAACGGGAGCCCTCTCTGGGCTTAACTCTTGAAAGGGAGCTCTCTCTGGGCTTAACTCCGGAATGGGAGCCCTCTCTGGGCTGATCTCAGGAACAGGAGCTCTCTCTGGGCTTAACGCAGGAAACGGAAGCACTCTGGAATGGGAGCCCTCTCTGTGCTTAAATCTGGAACGGGAGACCTCTCTGGGCTTAAATCTGGAACGGGAGCCCTCTCTGGGCTTAAATCTGGAACGGGAGCACTCTCTGGGCTTAACTCTGGAATGGGAGCACTCTGTGGGCTTAACTCTGGAACGGGAGCACTCTCTGGGCTGATCTCAGGAACAGGAGCTCTATCTGGGCTTAACTCAGGAAACGGAAGCACTCTGGAATGGGAGCCCTCTCTGGGCTTAACTCTAGAATGGGAGCCCTCTCTGGGCTTAACTCTAGAACCGGAGCCCTCTCTGTGCTTGACTCTGGAACGGGAGCACTCTCTGGGCTTAACTCTGGAACGGGAGCCCTCTCTGGGCTTAACTCTGGAACGGGAGCACTCTCTGGGCTTAAGACAAGTCAAGTCACCTTTATTTATACAGCACTTTAAACAACATAGATTGTAACAAAGTAACTGAAAACCATTACATAGGAACATAGTGTGTCAATAAAGCAAAAAGACAGTTTATCATTGAATTCAAGGATGTCATCATTCAACTCAGTTCAGTTTAAATAGTATCTGTGCAATCAAGTCAACAAAATTGCTGATAATTAAGTGTCCCCAACTAAGATAGCCAGAGATGACAGGGGCAAGGAACTCTGCCGCTCTGGACTCTGGAACAGAAACCCTCTCATTACTGGACTGGGAAACGGGAGCCCAGTAGTGCAGTTAGAACAGTTGTTGTACAATATTTACAGATTTTAAAAGCTTAATTTTCTCATTGCAATTTTATGTACTCATTTGCTTACATAAATGTGTACGTATTTATGTATTTACATATTTATATATTTACGAACTTATGCACTTAGGTATTTACTTACATACTTGCGTACATACGTATTCACATATTTACATTAGGGCCGGGACTTTAACGCGTTAATTGAGATTAATTAATTACACAAAAAATAATGCGTTAACTAAGATTAATTAATTACAGAAAAAAAATTCCCGCATTTTTAATAACTCATTTTTGCACCGCGGAATGTTTCTCACTGGATGAGTTTCGGCGGACCGATTATATTGAAACACCAACTAGCGTTCACATATCTCCGCAGCAGCAGATCGAGCCTCAAGTATCACCTCAACGCAAAACATATAGCAACTAGCGTGGACTTTACACTTTATGTTGAACTATGCATTATTTTGTTGGTGCAACAGTTTATGTTGAACTCTATCGTTTTGGCCAAGGTTATTGAGAGTTGGACTTAGTATGTTATGGCCTCTGAAGCTACAGAGAGATGTTTTCTAATAGTCAGTGTTTCCAATGTTCTGAATGTAATTGACAGTATTGTGTTTTACTTAAAAAACACTTTACAGAAGGTTCCAGCACCTATAAGCTTCCTGAATTTCTGAAATGTACTATTTCTAAATTGTTTCTAAATATGCTATTGCTACACTTCATGGCAAAAATTGCACTGGTCTGCTAGACTTGGTTGAACAAAAATAAACAATATTTTGTTGCTTAAGCTTATGTATTCAGTCATTATTCAACGGTATACTATAAATCCATGTGAAAAAAATTACTTCTCACTGTTCTCAGCTCAAATATTTATCTGCGATTAAAATGCGATTAATTTCGATTAATTAATTACAAAGCCTCTAATTAATTAGATTCATTTTTTTAATCGAGTCCCGGCCCTAATTTACATATATACATACTTCAATATTTATGGACCATATTTACATACATACTTGCGTTCATACATATAAACTTATGTACTCACTTATGTACTTTCATATTTACGTACTTACTTGCATGCATGTACATATTTATATACTTATGCATTTACATATATGTCTTTATGTATTTATGTACTTCTGTTCTTACATACATTCATACATACTTACATACTCATGTACTTGCATACTTCTTACTCATGTTCTTACTTATGTAGTGAAATATGACTTGGACATTAAATGTAAATCCATCTATTTACTCCTTATCCAATAATCACTGATAGTGTTTAACATGCTATGTCTGAGCTATGTTGTTCCAGACTAACTGTACAGTGCCGAGTGAAGAGCACATAAACTATTTCAATCTTACTGTTCAAGTATATGGTTCATTGGTCTCTTCTGTCGCACTAAAAGCTGTAAATCATTGTGTTCCCCACGTCATGTTAAGTAGACGAGTCCTGAGATGTGTCATACTGTCCAGAAGCTGGGGTTTTACTTTGTCCTGTATGAGTGAGTGACTGTTTACTTCTGTTTAATAAGGTGTTTCATCTACTTTTGACCGCACACCGTGCAATTCAGCTATAGAACCACACAGATTAATTCAGATTATTGATGGACTCGTTCAAACAGCAGAAATTCTATTATTAGAATTTTATTTATGTATTTTATGATAAGGTCCCATTTAAAAAACAATAAAAAAAAAATTGTGGATTCATAAACTAACATTAACAAACAGCAAATAAATTTGTTACAGTATCTATTAATCTTAATATTAGTTAATGAAAATACAGCTGCTTATTATTAATTCAACTTAGCTCAGTGCCATTGAATAATACTACAATAATTACTCATTTATATTACGAATAATACTAATAGATACTTTTTATTTTAATATATGACTGTTGTAAATGCTGAAATTAACAGACAATGACTAAATTAATAAATGTAGAATTACAATACAACTGTTCATCATTAATGTTAATACATTTTGTTAGAATTAGAATTAGTTTGTAGTTTTATATTGTTTTCATTTTACTTAAATATTTTTTTAAATATATTTTTTTCATTTATTATTATTATTATTATTATTATTATTATTATATTTATCAGTTTTTAGTTCAGGTTTAGTTTCTAATTATTTTAGTAACTATTTAGAACTAAATCTGTTTTATTCCATTTTATTTATTTGATCTATCTATAGTTTTAGTTACCTATAATAATCCTGGTTAACAAATGGAAGCTTATTTTTAAGTTTTAAAGAGTTAATGTCACACACCTGGACTCATTTAATGTGTTTTTGCCCGTGACCCAGTTTCTGTCTTTCCGTGTTTGATTAGTTCCCAGGTGTGTCCATTATCTTCCTCATGTGTTCCATGTCCCTGTTAATTTAATGATTCCATCCACCTGTGTTTCCCCAATTATCTGTTGTTCATAAGCCGTGTCCCTTCAGTTCTGTTTTGTCGGGTCTTCTCACTTGCAGCTCAATTGCCATTTGCCACTTACGTGTGTCTACCTCTGTGCTCCATGTTGGATATCCCCTGTGTTGGATATATTAAAAACCTTATTCCGTTTATCCTCGACTCCGTATTCCTTCAGGCAGCGTAAAACCGTGACAGAAGACCCGACCACAAAAGAGAAAGTAGAAAACTGCGTCTTTCCCTCCGTTTTGCTTTCGTTTTTTCTCAGTCTTTTTGTTTTGTAGTGTTTCTATGGATCCCCTCTATCGTCCCGAATTCCTCATCCTTCTGCTGAAGCAGGAAGGACGTTCTCTCGAGGACCATACCAGACAGTTTATTCTATTAGCTAATGCCACCAGCTACCCGGACAACGCGCTCTGCACCTTCTACAACACCAGCCTGAACTCCAAATGCAGAGCGTTGTCGTCCGAAGATGGTCCTCGAGAGGATTTCGCCGCATTCGTGGAGTGGACTCTGGCGAGAAATGGGTCGCCTCTCACCGTCTGCCCCATAGAGGACCTCGCCAGCCCCACTCCCGACCCAGAGACCAGCCAGCCACCATCACGCCGCACGGAGCCAGAGCCCACCGCAGCCGCAGAGTCCGAGCCATCCACTGACAGGGAGCCGGATCTCGAGAGCGCGACTGACCAGGTGTGTGAGCCGGCAACACTGTGCATCGTGGGAGTCCTCGTGGAGATCGAGGGCGTGGAGGAAAGCCCTGCCCACACTCCTGCGACTGAGGGTGAGCTATATGCAGTCTCTGAAAGTCATATGGAGCAAGTTCTGGATCTGATGGACTGGTCTACGGAGGTAATCCCTAATATTCCTGTTTCCCCGCTGGTTCCGTCCAGCCCTGATTCCCCTGTATACCCTCTCAGTCTCCCACTCCTACCTCCTCCAGTCATTTCCTCTGCTCCATTTCCGCTGGTTCCGCCCAGCCCTGAGTTTTCTGTTTCTCCGCTGGTTACGCCCAGCCCTGAGTTTTCTGTTTCTCCGCTGGTTCCGCCCAGCCCTGAGTTTCCTGTATCTCCGCTGGTTCCGCCCAGCTCTGAATCTTCTGTGTCTCCGCTGGTTCCGCCCAGCTCTGAATCTTCTGTGTCTCCGCTGGTTCCGCCCAGCTCTGATTTTTCTGTTTCACCGCTGGTTCCGCCCAGCCCTGAATCTTCTGTGTCTCCTGTATTCCCTCCCAGCCTCCCTCTCCCGCCTCCTCCCAAACCTGCTGGTCCCTCTACTCCTCTTTCGCTGGTTCCGTCCAGTCCTGATCCTCCTGTCCTTCCTCCCACCCTTCTCCTCTCTCCTCCTCCTAGACCAGCCAGTTCCTCGTCATCCCTGCTGGTACCAGTCAGTCCCGCAGCTCACCCTCAGTCCGCGCCATCGGGGCGCGGTGGTTCGCCGCTGGACTGCCAGTCTCCAGCTCCGCCTTGGCGTGTTAAGGCCCTGTCTCCGCCTCCAGCCTCCGAGCCCTGGACTCCTCCTCGGTCCTTCGACCCAGCGGCTCCGCCTTGGCTCTTAGCTCCCTCGTCTCCACCGTGGCCTGTCATCCCACCTGCTCCACCGGGCTCCCTCGTCCCTCCGGCTCCACCTTGGTCAGTCGTCGACCATCCGCCGCCTCGGGACTCCTCTCCTCTGGTTCCACCTCGTCACTCCATCCCTCCGGCTTTGTCAGGCTCCTCCTTCCTTCCGGTTCCACCTCCATCCTCGGTCGCTCCGGCTCCACAGCGGTCTGCCAGGACCCTGCCTCCGCCTTGGTCGCCTGAGCCTTCTGCTCCACCTAGGCCCTCCGGAACCTCGACGTCCCCCTGGCTCTGCGGCTGTGCTGCTCCATCTTGGGCTCCTCACCCACCGGTGCAGTCTCCGCCTGTCGGCTCCCTGGTGTCGTCGACCCTTCCTTCACCATGGCTCCTCCCGCCGTCGACTCCACCTTGGATCTCCGTCCTGGCTGGTCTCTGGTGGACCATCTGGCTCCTCCTGCTCCTGTCTCCTCCCTGGCTCCTTCCTCCGTCGTCTCCTCCCTGGCTCCTCCTTCTGTGGTCCCTGTCTGCTGGCCCCCTCCTGGAAGTCCGTCCTCCACCGGAACCTCCTCCCAAGTTCCCACCTACGCCTCCCCCTGTTGTTTCTACGGTGCGAGGACGCACCTACCGGGAGGGGGGAGTACTGTCACACACCTGGACTCATTTAATGTGTTTTTGCCCGTGACCCAGTTTCTGTCTTTCCGTGTTTGATTAGTTCCCAGGTGTGTCCATTATCTTCCTCATGTGTTCCATGTCCCTGTTAATTTAATGATTCCATCCACCTGTGTTTCCCCAATTATCTGTTGTTCATAAGCCGTGTCCCTTCAGTTCTGTTTTGTCGGGTCTTCTCACTTGCAGCTCAATTGCCATTTGCCACTTACGTGTGTCTACCTCTGTGCTCCATGTTGGATATCCCCTGTGTTGGATATATTAAAAACCTTATTCCGTTTATCCTCGACTCCGTATTCCTTCAGGCAGCGTAAAACCGTGACAGTTAAACAGTTTAAAGTTATACTTTATAAAGCAAGGGTCAAAAATAAAAAAAAAGAATCATGATGTTTAACCAGTGACCATTTTTAGGGCTCTAAAAAGCATCAAACTACACTTTTTTTTCCACCTGACTGCTGCAACGAGCTGCATTATAAAGAGAGTCACTCACATGACATTTAGCACTCAGGTGACAGACTCTAAGGATGTTTCTGGAAATACATGCCCATGCAAAGCAAAGATGGCCGCTTCCAGGAGAGTTCGCTCCTGGGATTTAAAACCTCCATGGAAAGATGGCATAATAAAACCCTTAAGATACAGTCCATATTCATCATACAAGATCTGGAGGTTCACTAGATAACATTTAACCAGGCCAACATTCAATCCAAAAAAAAAAAAAAAAATCAAACACACATTGTTTACATTTCCCTATACCTTCCTGCAATTGGTATGATGATTTATGAAATATTATGGCATCAGCTGCCAGTAAAATTAGACTGTTTTTACCGTGAAATCGAAAGAGGGGAAAACTTCCCTTCCTTCTCATTCTCTGTATGATTTCCCTCCAAAGCAGACTTTTATTTCCCCCTCACTACAAAGCATCTTGCAAGTGCAGTGTTCCCCAAAAAACATCAGCACAGTACCTCAAGCAGCAAAGAAGCACATCTCAAGAAACCTAGCATCCTGAAAACCAGCCCCTTCACACACAAACGCTCCCATTACAGGACTTCAGATGAAGGGTGACAGTATAACACAGTTTTGATACTCACGTCTGACTTCTGAGCTAAATGGAAAATATAAAACTTCAATTGTTTCAACTTTTGCTGGTTGAGCACGACCCAACGGGCCAGAGAGAGATCTAGCAACGTGTAGATGTGCTTCGGCCTCGCTGAGGCCATTGTTGTTTCCCCAGAGGGGCTCGATGGTAAATGTGGCGAGAGCAACATTGTTTGTTTTGCGGCCTTGTTTTCCTGATTTTTTTAATTCTTCATCCAACTCTGTCTCTGATGTTAGCACAAGATTTCTTCTAAAGGACATCTGGCCGATGCGTTTAGAGTTGTCCATTTAGTTTTTTGCTGGTGTTCTCATAAACCAAATAGCTTCATCAAGGTGTCCAACATGGAAGTTACTTCACAGCTGGGAAGCCATGTTGAGTCATCGTTGTACTGATCCATTTCTCTCTTCTTTGATTTCTTCAGTGTTTAGCAGGAACTTCATAGATGGAAGTCTTTTCAAAGTCATTTTGAGATATCCGAATATCATGTTCACAATATCTTGACATTCAACTTGAGATTTAGTCCAAAGATTGGCTTCGTCAAAGAAATGTCAAAGCAAAATTAAAACTAGCAAAAAAGTTCTAGCAAAACTGAATGTCAGTCTATGCGTGACCAAAAATAAAGAAGTAAAATGAGATTGAGTTGACAGAGCTACAACTGCCTTCTAGTTTGAAACTCTAGGTCGAAAAACAGTATTTCCAACAACCCGAGAACTATAAACACAATATAATCTTAAATGAAACACAATCAGTAATACTCAAAATATTGACAATAAAACCAACCGGAACAGCTTTCTCAGCTATAAAACTCAATCATTTATGAATTATCAGTATATGTCTAAACATAAAACATCACTTAAGTTTGTCAAGTGAAAAACATCTTAATTTAGCCAAAAATTCCCAATGAAAAAGTGTGTGTTTCTTACCAATTGACTCCGCACATTTGTTAGGATATGCCCCCTGCGCCCTGCTAAGCCGCATATATGATGCTATGGACTTATTAGTGTCACGCTAGAAAGCTCAACCAGGATGGAAAAAAACAAATCTGCGGGACAAAGGGAAGTGCAGCGGCTCCAACAGGAGGGTCCACTCAGCACTTCTCTCAGCGAGCAACAACGGGTGATCCCGCGCTCTGCACCAATCACAGCGCTCGCTGGCCCTGTTTCTATGACAGCTAGGGCCTCGCTGGTATAAAACACTGCTACAGAGGACAGAGAGGTCAGCCAAACTACCATCCTCTGCTGCACATGTGGAAAATAAACTATTTAACACAGCACCCTACTGTCAAAGGGTTCAAACATATACTGGACGCCAAGTATATGGAGACTGGAAGTAAACACAAACAGGCAAACAAACAAATACAGGAGTAAATAAATGTTATTGAAACAACAGTAACAAAAAGGGCAGGGAAAAAGATATAACATGGGCCAGATTCAAACCTGTATTTCCCAGAAAAACACCAGGGGCCTCGTTTATAAAATATGCATGCGCACAGATTTGATCTTAGAGTGTGTGTACGCTAAAATCCACTGCAACATTCATATTTATAAAACCGTTCTTTGACGATGAAAGGTACTTAGTGCTACGTCAGGATATGAGCAGATGTATGCACTTTTCCTCGTGGCAAAGTAGGAGTACTGCAGATATTTAAACATCTAAGCTGCAATAATATGTGTTTTTCAACATCATTCAAATTCTTTATTGACGACTATAGCATTTATATATTATGTCATGCCATTTTATATATTAAATAATATGTAAAATGTTCAGATTTATACAATTTATTCTTTATACATTGCCTGTGATATCTCTTCCTCTGGATTTCACTGTTTTGTTTTTATTTTGTTCATAATTATCATTAATATTATTATAAATTTAAACAGTAATTGCAAAAAAAGCAACACGAAATTGTATTTAAAAAAAAATTATAATCTTTTTTTAAAGATGCCTCTTCTTCACCAAGACACTACATGCGTTATGAAGATTATTCAAATTCTTTATTGAGATAATTTAGCTTTTACATTATTTATGTTTATACTTGTATTGTATAGATTATATTTATAACATTTTGTCATGCTGTTGAAAAATCTATTCCTTCAAAATATAATCTGTATTAAATTCTAAAAAGACGTCCTGGTCAAATGTCAGTATTTTGGAAGGAGTCTCTTTTTTTAAGCTCAATATTTTTATATATTATTACAATTTAAAATCACTGTTTTCTATTTAAATATATTTAAAACTGTAATTTATTCCTGTGATGCACAGCTGTATTTTCAGCATCATTAGTCCAGTCTTCAGTGTCGCATGATCTTCAGAAATAACTATGTCACAATATGATGATTTGGTGTGTAATTATTAGTGCTTAGTTAATAATAGTGCCGCGTATTATTATTAATGTCGAGAACAGTTTTTACAACTTGACATTTTTAAGAAAACTGAAGGACCCCCCCCCCAGGATTATTTTATGAACAGAGAGTTCAAGATACCAGCATTTATTTGAAATAGAAATATTCTATAACATTAAAAAAGCCTAAATGAATTGCATGCATCCTTGCTCAATACAATATTTTATTTGTTTTAAAGAACTGTTTTCACAAAACTATTCAGCATCGCAACTGTGTTCAACATTGATAATAATCAGAAATGTTTCTTGAGCAGTAAATCTTCATATTATAATGATTTCTGAAGATCATGAGACACTGAAGACTGGAGGAATAATGCTGAAAATAAAGACTTGACCCCAGAAATAAATTACAGTTTAACAGAGATTGTCATAGAAAACATTTATTTAAACTGATTTTAAATGAACACTATTTTTACTATTGAATTCTTATTTCTTTGTTTTAGATTTGAAGATGAAATCTACAGTATTGTAGCTGCTCTTGACGCTTCTCTGCAGTGTCTTTTTCTCTCTGTGAGGGGCGGTATGGTGCTGCTCGAGACTCTTATGAGCCGGTGAAGCCCCCGGTGAGAGAGCACACACCCGGGAGGAGGATATTACCGCCCATACTGCAGAGGATAGCCGTGTGAGAGAGCAGGGGAAGCCTGGCACTGCATTGCAGATCAACAAAGGAGAGACAGGAGGAGACTGCAGCAGTCTGCAGCGGGATTCCCTCGTCTGTGTGTGTGAAAGACACCCAGCCCTCACTGGATCATCTTCTTCATACCAGGTGCATCATAAGTGACTAGAATAAATGCTTCATAGTAGATCTTCTGATGCAGAAGAAACTGTTGTGCTGCTGCAATCCTTCATGCAGAGCAACATGTGTTATTTGTTGCTGAATATTTAACGATACATGATGAATGAAAAGTGGCATCAACCGTGAGCAATGTGCAGGCTAAATCACAATTATAATCTAGATATCGTATAGAATGAATAATCAAATATAAATATTGTATATATTATAATATATATAATATACTTTGTCAGTCACCAATGAGTTTGATTGTGTGTTTACTGGTATTCTCTGTATGGGGACTAAATGTCCCCACAAGGATAATACCAGTCATTTTGGACCTTGCAGGGACATATTTTATTTATTTTCTTGTCCCCATGAGAAAAACAGTTTGTACATCATAAAGTTTATACAGTATTAAAAATCTACCACTCACTTACGAAAACTAACCATTGTTTTAGTATAAATACCCCCCCCCCAACCCACAAAAACAAAACAAAAAACCTAACAAACATTGTTACTGTAGTTAAACCATGGTACACACAAATTAACCATGGGTTTGATACACAAACCATAGTGTAAGCTTTGTATTTGTAGTAGAATTGTAGTAAGACAAATGGTGATCAATACACCAAAAATCACGGTTACTACACTTTTACAACAATAAAACCATGATTAATTGTGTGTGTGTGTGTGTGTTCACGCACTTGAATGGGTTAAATGCAGAGCCCAAACTCCAAATATGAGACACCATACTTGGCCACATCACATTCCTACCTTACCTTTCCTTTCCTTTATATACTGTATATATATTAAAATGATTTACTGAAGTCTACTACAGTCGTCTGGCAGATATAGTCATAATTTGGCACTAGCCTGAAGTGGAAAAAGAAAAGGCAACCCTATTTATTTCCACAAGATAAAATAAGTAGGCTATTGTACTTTGCATAATTATAATAATATTTTTAAGTACTTTTTACCAGATTGAACAAAAGATACCATATGCATTCAATATGAGACTGTGTTAGTGTGTTATATATATATATATACAGCTGTGCTGGTTAACACACTACTGCTGTTACATGTAATTTAGTCCTCATCACACACACACACTTCTTTATTTATTTTAATATTCTTTGGCCATTATCTCTGTAATAAGCAGGATATAATGTATGGTTATTAATACAAAGTAAATCCCCTCAGAGAGCCTGGAGACCTGTCCTGACTCTTAATTATTTTGTGGTTATGACCTGCTGACTGTACATTATTACTTACATCGAAAATTCCCACCAGAAGAAGGACTTCCCCCTAGAGAGAAGAAGTGAATATGAATGTCTGGTTCAGCTGCAGAAGCTGGTGAATATTTTGGTTTGACATTGAGAGTGGAAACTGCCCTCTTCCTCTTTCTGAATCTCGGTGGTGCAAGTGGAATTTCTGATTTTCCAACGTTACCACACTTTCACAGTCCTTCATGTTAGCATGTGTGTGTTTGTATTAAACCAAATTAAACAAAAGTCACTTCAACAATATTACAGTAAGTGACTCAATACATTAAAAAAAGATATCCCCAATGTATATCACTATGGGTGATGCATTTAACTGTACTTGGTATGCTGGTGAATCTGTAGAGACTTAAAGAGCTCCAAAGAGTCTCATGATTTCAGCAAATCTCAATATCTGAAAAATATAGGCATAATCGAAGAAAAAACATTGAAGCCTGAGTACACCTTTGGTCTGTTGGTGACACTAGACAGTTAAAGCTAGAGCTAGATCTCCCCATTACTGTGCTTTAACCTCCTTCCATACAGTTCAAAGAGCTTCCATGCACTCTTAAGTAATATTCAGTACAGCACTTTTCACAATGCATTTCACAGCAGCTTTAAAGTATATCATGCATGAATATATTAGACTTGAAATAGCTCCCAAAGCAGCCGAAGGCGACTGTGACAAAGAAAAAAATGGCACAAGATAAAACTCAACAAGGTAGAGGAAGGAAAAACCTTGCGAAGAAACAGACTCAGAATGAGCAAATCCTCCTCCAACATTACAGGACTTGTACTTAAATATTATTAAGTGTGTGTATTACAATATATATATATATTTTATTTTAATTATGCGTTGTGCTTTAATATAATAAACTGATTGTATTTGTCAATGTGGCAGTGGGATGCAAGGTCTGGCACACAGAATCCAGTGACCTTGTGCAGTCCAGGGACCTCTGTTTCAAGTCAGCATATACATACAAGATTTCAGGGAAATTGCATCACGATGGAAAAAACAAAACAAACAAACAAACAAAAAAACATCGTTATATACTGAAGCCACATTTTCAAAACTGTACATGCAGTCTGCATTACCAGCATGTGTCTTAGTTTTGTGCGTGACCATGTAATGGAAAGACTCTGAATTATTCATTATGATTAGCTTCAGCGATTTCTCAATAATTAGTAATTAAAATAATTCTTATCAACTCTTTTAAGTTTTAATTGTAGCAGAATTAGAGGCTATAAGAACGGTCCATGATTAACTATCCACGATTTTGGTAAAAATGTAAGCATTTTAGAAATGTGTTAATTTACTTAATATTGTGTGAAAACAACACGAGATGTGTTAATGGTACGGTCACAACAGACTGATGTTGTGCAAATAGTTTTTAGAGTTTTGAAAATGTGACTACAGACTGGACAAAAGGATGTTAGCAATTGAAAAAAAAAATACAAATAGGACATTTGGCTTGGCTTTCAGGTGAAATTAGAGTTAGTTGTGTTTGGAACAATTATTATTGATTTTCAAAATACATTATCTTCTAAGATTTTATATTTCATTATAATTCTTGTTTATTCTAGTAAGGGATCCACACTTTTCCCTTGCACTATTAAACAACATACCCAATCTTATTTAATCACTTTTTGTTTCATTACAATTTTGCAACACGGCAAACAACAAACAAATGTTACAACAGTGAGCTTTCTTCAGTGAATCCACATTGGAAGAAGTGGCTACAGAAGACATGGATGAATTAGATTTACTGCATTCCAACAACTGACCGAACTGTGTTCCTCTTGGGTTATAACGATGTTTATGACTTGTGCCTGACATCCATTTGTAAACTTTGTTCTCTACATAATCCATGGTGTCCTGCTGAAACTTAAAATCCTTCAAGTGAATGCAAAAATGTTTTGTTTTGTTACTCATCCAACTTTGTTAGATCACGAGCGCTCTCTTTCTCACATTCATTAAGAGTTATTTCCTGCAGAAATGGACAGTTAACCATCAGTCTAATTTGAATGTGTTTTGAAAGCAGTGTGTATATATACAATATATAGTGCCTTGCAGGTTGCAGAGTATGTGGTTTTTGTGGATTTTTAGAAATGTGCACATTGAACTCATTTTGTCTGAAAGCAATGCTAAATTATTCACAGTTTGTTTAGCAAAGACTTGTGTTTCGCTGTACAATATTACTGTTGCAGCTTTGGTAAGAATGACAGACTTGTTTCCAAAACAAACAACAAAAGAAATCTTAATTAATCCAAACTTTTTACTGGATACCAAAGACAATTAATTTTTGTTTTACTTTATCCATTATAATTTTAGTACTCTCATTTGCAGAACAAAAGCTGAAATATTTTGCAATCTTGATAACTGTCGAATAGTTTTATCATTTTTAATGGAAATGATTAAGTTAGCATATTTGGCATTGGCAGATCTGATCTGATGTTGCTCACATACAAAAAGCATGTGAGCATGTGAGACATGCTGCTGCATGAAAAGGCATAGATAAATCCCATAGGAGATCTAGACAGGTGGAGCTGGGGAGGTGGAGGGTTTCATAGGATCTCTGATAGTAGACTGTGTAGACCAGCATACAGTGAACACTTGAGCCAGACTATATACATGTTGAGGGATCAATTTATTGGCAATTTATTTATTACAGCTTATTGGCTGTAGAATCAGCAGAGGCCAATCAGCTTGTGCCTTGTTGTAAATGACGTGATTGCTAGTAGATTGTGTGTCTACTGCAATAGCATGTGTCATATGATTCCTGACTGAACTGGAAATGTGTACTCAACAGGTTAAAGCTAGCATTAGCTTAATCTGATACTAGCATGTCTAAAATTCTGACAGTCAAATGTCCCTTTGTGTTAAAAAAAATAAAAGGAATTGTGCATTCTATTTACCTGTCAAGGAATTGAATTAAAGGTCCTGTAACTCAGCTTTAGTTGTGGAAAAAGCATGACCCAGGTGATTAGCATAAGACATCAACTCACACTTTAATTAAATATCTGTCCCAGAATGCTCCCAGAGGATCAGACCAGCTCTGTGGCCCTAATCAGATTATGAGACCCATCAGAGAAAGTAGACGTTTTTAATTGCGACTGTCTGAAGGACTCGGAGCAATTAAAGCAAAGCAAACCTATGAATAACAGTGGCAGGATTCAACAGGCTGAGATGAGCTACTGCTGCTTGTGCTGTGCTTGATTAGAATACATAATACACACTACCATTCAAAGGTTTGGGGGTTTTCTCAAAGATAAAAACACTTTTATTCAGCAAGATTGTATTAAATCGAAAAAAATAAAAAAACTGTCAGCAAAGACATTTCAGCGCTATTTGTCTTGATCAAAGAGTGCTGGAAAAATAATAATAATAATCATGGTTTCCACAAAAATGTGAAGCATCTCAAATCTATTCAACATTAATAATAATAAATGATCTTGAGCAGCAAATTAGTATATTAGAATGATTTGTGAAGGATCATGTGACACTGAAGACTGGAGGAATGATGCTGAAATTTCAGGAATACATTTCATTTTAACAGACATTCAAAGAGAAAACAGTTAAATTATTTTTAATCACACAAATGCAGCAATTGATGTGCAGAAGATACTTATTTAAAAAAGAATTGTTTCAACAACACTGTATCACAAAAATACTATAAAATTGATTTTAGCATGTTTAGAATTTAAAGATATGAATAGAACATTTAGAATTTAAAGATATGAATATGAATAATATGCAATGCAAAGTATAAATGATTTTTTATAAACATTTGACACATTTGAATCGACAGTTGAATTTCTTGTGCTTTCATGTTATTCATTTATATAGATCAACAGGACATGATAAAAAAATAAAAATAAGTACAAATACTATACTTTATATTCCTTTTAAAATAAGAAAAATGAGACCTAACCTTGGCGTTAAGTCTCATGACCTGACATGAGTGATTTTACATGAAGAACTGTGTGTGTGTGTGTGTGTGTGTGTGTGTGTTCATTCCCAAAGTAGCCGTACTAGATTTTCCATTTAGAACCATCATACTTTAATAATCAAGTATGTCCACTAATTTAGCTACACTTGGATCTTGAAAAAAAGTACAGTAATTGTTAATAGCTAATTTGAAGCTAAGACACCTGCTGTCCACTTTAAAATGTTTTGCAGTTCAGTTTTTCTGATTATCTTCAGACTAAAATCTGAGTAAAAATAAAAGTACAATCAGTAAGTCCCATCGAGTCAGTTTCACAGTGTACACACTGATTCATTCTGCATACAGGATATACAATGAATCAAACATTAAAGTTGTGCAGTGCAAATTTTTCAAAACAAGCATTTAACACTGGACACGATGATGTACCTTTCTCCTACAGTTTCTTGGAAATTACATTAACAAAAAAAAATGGACTTAACACTTTATAAAAGAGTACATTTTTTGGCAATAATGCCAAAAATCACATGCTAAATAACACTGCTGCTCCTTATTTCATGCTTCATTTGTTCTCATATTACTCCAGACAATGACTGGCATATGCCTCATTTATACACTTAAACACTTATTATTATTGCTTATCAACCACCTCACTTGTTAACATTGTACATCTGATAAAAAAAAAATGGTACATACAGTACATAATACACTTTTTATTATTCCCAAATATAGCATAACACTTTCCCTTAACTAATTCCTCTAAGTGTGTTTTTTAAATATGATTTAAATAAAAGAGACAGAGTTATGAAGCTGTAATAATAATAAAAAAGCGCAATGTATTTAGCATCCACAAAGGATACACAGACAGGGGAATTTTGGTTCTTTTGCATTTGTCACTATTGCTATATTGCATATTGTCACATCAATAAGAGCACGGCATTTATTCACATAAACAGGCTACAGTATTTTATAGTATAATGCTATGTGAAAAAAATATACATATTCATCATATACTGTAGTACATTTTCTCAGTCTTAAACAAACAATAATCAGGCTGATAATTTTTGAAGACTTTTGAAATGTGGCTTGAAAAGTATGGGCATGTGCAAGCTATAAAACAAGAGCAGAGGAAATTATACATAAATTGTCATATTTTGCTTGACTGGTTTACAATTTATCGACATGATTTAACAGTAAAAACAGGAGAGGACAGTTGACTTAAATGACCATACAAAAAATGTCAACCATTGTACAATAAAAAAATTGACAATTGATATCCATTCTAGTGACATATTCCATAATACGTTCCATATATCCATATATTGATGTGTTGATTATTAAAATGTGTAATTCTCATTCCACTGAAGGCAACAGAATTTGAAAAAATAAGCGCCGTTGCACCGTATCATTCTAAAAATGATGGTTCCAAAATGGATTTCTGGTTCCCCAAGTGAACAGTTCTTAAAGAACCATTTTTTCTTGGTGTGAATAAGATTTTAATCATCTAAGTGTTTTTCCACTAGATAGATCCTATTGTGCAATGAATGCATCCATGGATGTTAAAAAGATTTGGAGAAATTCAGGATTACCAGTGAATGATGTGATGTAATGCTAAACTCATCTAAATAAACTAATCTACATATATTTTAGACAGCCTGAGATTAAAGATTACATTTTTGGGTGAACTATACCTTTGAAGGTTTTTCATGGTACCACTGATCCCAGTTAAGAACCTTTATTGTTAGGACAGGACCGAACCGTGCTCCCTTCAGCCCACCGCATCAGATATGAAACCCAGTTAGGAGAACATGTTGTCATCTTTTTCTGAATCTGGAGAATCTGGTCTTGATATGTCAAACCGGTTTGAAGATCCTGAGGTCTTTCTGTCTTTGAGAAGCTGGAGCATCTCAGCGAGCTGGCCTTCAAGGGCGCTCATTCTGCTGCTGAGGGAGTGGATGTCTCCTCGCAGCTCCTGCTTCAGTTCCATGAAGCAGGCTTGGAGACTCTGCTCTGGGATGGGGCAAATGGCTCGCTTGCCCTCGGCCTGCAAGGGGCTCCGATCCTGAGGGGTTCGAGCGCTCCCGTCACTCTTGGTAATGCCACTGTCCCACGAGTCCCACTTAGTCCTGTCTGGAAGCATCTCCATGGACTCAGCTTTGGACACAGAACACCAGGAGAGGTCAGATTTGGATGTGGCTTCTTTAAATCGACCCCAGCCTTTGTTTTTGGGAGGTTCTGCTGACTTGGATCCTGTACAGGTTCCATTAGAGGCCACAGGAGTGCAGAGTTTGGCTTGACATGACGTTCTGGATGATGAGGAGGAGGACACAGAGGTGATGGGAGTGGCTGGGATTTCAGTGACTGTGACGAAGCTGGTGGTTGCAGTGCTCTCGTGTACCACGCTCTCCGTTCTGCCCCGCTCCACGTCCGGTTCTCCTAGACTCGCTCGCTCCGCTGCCAGACGGGCCTCTTTCTGCTGACGGAACCGCTGGAAGAGACGCCGCACCGGGTGATCTGGAGGAAGATTCAGAGGCGCTTCATTCTTCCGTCGCAGCATCTCCTCTTCCTCCCGTTTGACGTCACTTATTTTACGGAAGATGATCTGTGGGATTCAAACAAGAAAGTATTTATATGCATAAAGACTGCATAGATTATCTGAAAGCTTCTGTAAAAAAAATAAAATAAAATAAAAAAAATAACATTAAAGCTGCAATTATTAAAAAAAAAAAAAAACATCCAGAGTTCAAGATTCTCAGGTTTGAAATTAAAACTATGCATATGAATGTCCTGAATGCAACACGAATGAGATTTGAGAGATTGGGCAGAGGGCAAGATGTTAAGCAAATAATGACTATTGGTTTGAATTTCGTACTGTTCCTCACATACTGTAGAGCTGGAATTGAAGCATATATATATATATATATATATATATATATATATATATATATATATATATATATAGCATATAGCATTTATATATACTTTTAGTTTATACATTAAAACTGACCCTTTTATGAATCAGCATTAGAGTATCTTTGACAGACATGAGAAAAATACAATGACTGGACAAGTTCATAATCTATTCATAATTGAATTTAAAACTTACAGATGTTATCACAATCTATAAATGTTATAAAATAACACTAAAAAATGGTTTTAAAGTCTATTTCACATGCCACTATGCATATAAATGATATAAATAAGGTATATTATTTATATATACAAAAAATAAGAGTTGCACAACATGAAATTGTAAAACCTAAAAACAACCTTTCCTTGCCAAATTATCTGTTATTTTAAGATCCACTCTCTATGACATAATTTCCTGTTTCAAATTAGTTGGTTATTTTAATGTTTAATTTAATGTGGTTAAATTAATGTTGGTTGCACCACATGACTTTGGTTTTGTAGACAAATGTGATTCTCTCTCTCTCTCTCTCTCTCTCTCTCAAGAATCTTATTCTTTTAATAAGGCTTTTCTTCATTATAAAGAAGGTTGTATCACCATGAATTTTCTGACTTGACTTTATGTCCACCATAAATATCAAAATGAAAGTAATACAGAAATTAAAACCATGCTTGTTACAGAAAATGCATTTTTAATGCATAAATGAGCAACACATCATTGAGCCAGAATTTTTCAGTGCCCTTGGTCACTGTGCACTTGGTTACATCTATCTGAGCTCTTGACCCTTGAGCATCTCGAATGATGAGGAGTGTGTCACATGGTTCATTTAGTCACTGCTATCTTTAGCTTCATGATGCATCAAAACCTGATGGCATTATCGAAGCAAGTCTGTACTGGTTTCTGAAAGAACAAATCATTTATACAAAAATCAGCTGATAAGCAGCTGTACACAAAAGGTTAACATGGATTTTATTTCCTGGCCCAACATCCTTTTTGGTCTTGGTTCTACTGATCTGGCTTGTGAATGATCCTGAATCCCACGCATTTGTCAGTTGCCAAAGGAGTCAGACCCCTTTGAGGTCTGTGACCCACATGCTGTCATTTTTACTCATGGTAACTCATTTCCAAATAAATCACATCACAGCTAATCACATGAGCTGTAAATAACACGAGACTACAGAAACACACAGGGTCCCAAACACAAACCCTATCCAAAGCTGTAATATGAAAGTTATACATATAATTTCAATTTTGAGAACCCTGAAAAAATCCAACATAGGCTCATTGGAAAAACACACCAAAAATGTGTTTTTGTTTTCAAACAATCAAATCGTCTTTTTGCAGTTCTTTGCACAATACTATGTTATGACCTTAACATAATTAACTATAGTGCATGATTTGTAAACTAATACATTTTAACTTTTGTCTCACATTGCTCCATATGTGTAGCTTTTCTGACTTAGGAAACTTGCTCGGTAGCGCACCTGGTAAAGCATTGTACTAGAGATGTGAAGCGCTCAGGGACGAATCTGTGAAACTTGAGCCACAATAAAAGAGTCGAAAGACTTGTAGAAGCTAAAATAAATAACATGGTTGCTTAAGCAAATGCATTTTGATCTGACATGTAACAATTTTGCCGAAATGGGTTCAAAAGGGTTGAAAAACTATCACTGGTAAAACTACTAGAATATAAAGAAATATCTGTAATTTACATGTTGCTCGCAATGTTAATATGCAGAAATATGCCTGTTGACCTCATTTAAATTTGTTTTACTTAATTATGAATGAACCTGTATGCTGAATGAAAAAGGACCCCTGTTTTCCTTCTTCGTGTTGGCTAGTGCTTCATGCATTTGCTTTGATTATTGCTACAGTGTAATTAATTCCAATCTTTTCCTCATAAATGTGATGTGATAAGATTCAAGAGATGTCCCGGTATGCTGTTTGTTTACAGTTAATACGGTTTCTTAATTATTTTCTCATCCGCTTGCTGTTCAAGGAGTCGCTGACTACCTGAGAAAAAAAAAAAAAAAAAAAAAAAAAAAAACACTCCTGCCTCTAGTGAAATCTTTCATAAATGAGAGAGAACACTATTAAATTAATTTGTCTTATTTAGATTAGATTGATCACTGAAGGTGTTTTAAATTATTTATAGATGCATTTAAATTAAAAATAGATGAAAATTAAGAACAGGGTGTTTAGAACTGACAAACATTTTTTTGCAAACCTAATTACAAGCAATATGTTAATGGAGCGAAACACAAAAGGACACGGAAGCTGTCCTAATGAGTTAATGCTGTTACTTCATTAATTCATTCCTGTGTGCAGGCTGACTCAGCGAGACTTTGTTTATTGCCAGGTCACATGAATCTGCTTCCTGATGAAGCCACTTAAATGCATTGTAAGGTGCAACAATAAATGGATTTTCTATCAGATCAGACAGATGGATGACTGTGAGATGTGTGGAGAGAGCAGCACTGGACCGGAGGCGGACAATATTCAGGAGTGTCATTTATTCTGATGTGTCAAAGCCAAAGATAATGAGTTTTGGGGGTGAGAGAGGTTCATAGTTTATTGCTTGAGTCTAAAATCTGACTGAAAACAACAAACACGTATTTCTTCATGTCGAATCTTGATCAGCCATCTGCAGAGAATTAACGTTTGAGATAACATGAAAAACTTGATTCATACTTATCTATCTGATAGTGCTACATGTCCAAAACAAACATGTTGCACTAGAGATTGCAAATGCACATTTTACTTATGTTTATCGATGCAGTCAATTTGCACATGCACTGGTTTAAAAAAATAAATAAAAAATAAATAAAAAGAAGAAGAAGAAAAAAACCTTCAAAGTTGGCATGAAACTGAAGTTGAAATTGTCTTTTCTTCCCTATTTTGTGAGTGAATGGCTGTTCCTCTAACAGAGACACATCATCAGAGAAGAAATGTCATCACGAGAGGGAGAGGAAGTTATTTTGATTAAAGATAATGAGGGCACATGTATAAATAAATAAATAAATAAATAAATAAATAAATAAATAAATAAAATAAAAATAATAATAATAATTATATATATATATATTGTGAGCCGTGTCCTGGGCACCTATCAGCGTCGCCCTGGCAACGAGGGAGATTCACCTGCACGCAATCACAGCGGGCTGATCGGTCCCAGCTGAAGCGGATGAGGAGAGGACTATAAACGCTGTGGCTGAAGGTGACACAAGGAAGAGAGGATCTTCAGATGACTGAAACTAACGTTGTGTCTCTTGTCCCTCTAGACAGCTGCGGACCGACCAGCTCGCCACCCGAGCACCGGACACCAAGTTCCCTTGCACTCAGCCGGCCGGCAAACAGGATCACGTGGCACCGAGGACGAGCACCGGACACTACAGGATTCAGCACTACACCGAGCACCATTTAATAAATACACCCTCCGGGGCTTCACTTTGCACTAAACCCTGTCGTGTGATTCTTCAGCCCGTGACACTGGTGGAGAATGCGGGCACCTTACTGAAGAATCACCGACTCACCAAGTTGTTTTTTCCCCCCCCTCTGCTTCTTCGTCAGGCGGTGACTCCCTCCCCAGCTATGGAAGAGCTTCTCAAGCACCTGACGGAAGTAAGCCTTCGCCAGCAGCAGCTCGTCGAGCACATGGCCGCTCGCCAAGGAGAAACGGAGCGTGAAGTCGCCGCTCTCCGCTTCACGGCTGCTCAGCGGGCCCCGCTGCCGGACCCGCGCACTCAAGCCACCCAGCTCCTGCTGAAGATGACCGTCCACGACGACATAGAGCATTACCTGGGTAATGCCCTACTTTTCTATGCCAGCCCACCAAAAGGAATCCTATGATGAACTACGGAAGGAAATTCTGGCGCGTGTGGGTTTGTCCCCCATCGCCGCGGCCCAATTGTTCCGAGCCTGGGAGTATAATAGTCGGTTGCCAGCCCGCGCCCAAGCTGCCGAACTCAACCGCCTCGCCCATCACTGGTTGCTCGCCGGGAGCCCCAGCGCCGCCCAAGTGGCCGAACGTGTCGTCGTGGACCGGTATTTGTGCGCCCTGCCACGGCCCCTTCGACAGGCGGCCGGGATGAGGAATCCACGCACCGTGGGAGAGCTCGTCGAGGCTGTGGAGCTGGCGGAGATGACGATGCGACGAGAGGCTGGGGAGCGAGCACCGCCATTTCCCCGGAGGGTGTACCAGGAGCGACGCACGCCAGAGGGCACCCAGCGCACAGTCAGCAGGTCGGCGAAGTCTGCCCGGGGACACGAACACATCCTCGTCATCGTGGATTATGCGACCCGGTACCCCGAAGCCATTCCACTGCGCAAAGCCACGTCCAAGGCCATCGCCCAGGAGCTCTTCCTGCTGTGCAGCCGGGTCGGCATACCCCGGGAGATACTGACCGACCAGGGCACCCCCTTCATGTCCCGGATGATGGCTGACCTCTGCCACCTCCTAAAGGTCAAGCAGCTTCGGACCACCGTGTACCACCCGCAGACCGATGGGCTGGTCGAGAGGTTCAACAAAACCTTGAAGCAGATGCTCCGCCGCGTGGCTGCGGACGACCGACGGGATTTGGATCAAATGCTGCCGTACGTCCTCTTCGGCATCCGGGAAGTCCCCCAGGCCTCCACTGGATTCACACCATTCGAGCTCCTGTTTGGGGCGGCAGCCCCGTGGCCTGCTCGATGTCGCCCGAGAGGCCTGGGAGCAGCAGCCGACCGCCCATCGAACCACGATCGAGCACGTGAGGGAGATGAGGGAGAGGATCGACCGCGTCATGCCCCGCGTCCGGGAGCACCTGGCGGCCGCCCAAGAAGCTCAACGTCGACGATACAACCGGGCGGCCCAACCACGGGAATTCCAGCCAGGGGATTACGTTCTAGTCCTCGTCCCCACAGCGGCATGTAAATTCCTCGCCAAGTGGCAAGGCCCATACATCGTCGCGGAGAAGGTGGGGCCCGTGACTTACAGAGTACGCCAGCCGGGGCGTCGGAAGGAAAGCCAACTGTACCACATTAATCTCCTGAAGTGCTGGGAGGGGACGGGGACTCAGCTTGCGGCCCTAGCCGCCTCCTCACTCGTGGTTGTTGACGTCAGCCCCCACCTGTCGGCCGCCCAGAAGACAGAGCTTCAACATTTGGTCGGTCAGTTCTCCGATGTGTTCTCCCCACGGCCCGGGCGGACCAACCTACTGCAGCATGATGTCCGCACATCACAAGGGACCGTTGTGCGGCAGCGGCCCTATCGAATTCCGGAGGCCCGGCGACACGCGGTTGAAGAAGGGGTGCAAGAGATGCTGAAGCTAGGGGTCATCGAGCCCTCCCGCAGTCCCTGGTCCAGTCCCATAGTCATGGTCCCAAAACCGGACGGCACCCTCCGGTTCTGTAACGACTTCCGCCGCCTAAACGAGGTCTCCGAGTTCGACGGATACCCGATGCCCCGTGTGGATGAGCTGCTGGAGTGGCTGGGGAGAGCCCGGTTCATATCCACGCTCGATCTCACCAAGGGCTATTGGCAGGTACCGTTAACAGAGACCGCCAAACCAAAGACCGCCTTCTCCACCCCTACTGGCCACTGGCAGTACCGGGTTCTCCCCTTCGGGCTACACGGGGCTCCGGCTACCTTCCAGAGGATGATGGACATTGTGCTGAGACCCCATCAAGCCTACGCCGCGGCCTACATAGACGATGTGGTCATCCACTCGGAGACCTGGGAGGACCATCTGGAGCGGCTCCGGAGGGTGCTTCTTGAGCTACGGCGGGCAGGGCTCACCGCCAACCCCAAGAAATGCCACCTCGCCCTACCTGAAGCACAGTACCTCGGTTTCCAGGTGGGCCGGGGCTAATCCGTCCGCAACAGGGAAAAGTGACAGCCATTCTCTCGGGCCCGAGGCCCTCCACCAAGAAACAGGTACGGGCCTTCTTGGGTTTGGCTGGGTATTATCGATGTTTTATACCCAACTTCTCCTCCCTAGCGACGGCCCTGACAGACCTCACTAAGAAGGGACAGCCAGAGAAAGTAAAGTGGGGAACCCCGGAAGAGGAGGCATTCAGAAGGATAAAGGCGGCGCTCACGTCTGAGCCACTGTTGCGCGCTCCCGACTTTAACTGTCCCTTCTTATTGCAGACGGACGCATCCGACACCGGGTTGGGAGCCGTCCTGTCCCAGGTGCAAGACGGTGAGGAGCACCCGGTGGTCTACATCAGCCGAAAGCTGTCCACCACCGAGCAACGATACGCGGCAGTGGAGAAGGAGGCGCTGGCCGTCAAGTGGGCAGTCCTGGAGCTGAAATATTACCTACTGGGACGGAAATTCACCCTCTTCACTGATCATGCCCCGTTGCAGTGGATGGCCCGGGCTAAGGACACCAATGCCCGGGTAACGCGGTGGTTCCTAGCGCTCCAGGACTTCCACTTTGACGTGCGACATCGAGCTGGAACCGCCAACGCCAATACGGATGGACTCTCCCGCCTGTGGACAGCTTTCGCAGGTCTGTCAGGTACTCTTCCTCCACCAGCCCCCGCCTCCCCCCTCGCCCGAGGAACCAGAGCGACGCTTGGGGGGGGGGGGGGTGTGAGCCGTGTCCTGGGCACCTATCAGCGTCGCCCTGGCAACGAGGGAGATTCACCTGCACGCAATCACAGCGGGCTGATCGGTCCCAGCTGAAGCGGATGAGGAGAGGACTATAAACGCTGTGGCTGAAGGTGACACAAGGAAGAGAGGATCTTCAGATGACTGAAACTAACGTTGTGTCTCTTGTCCCTCTAGACAGCTGCGGACCGACCAGCCCGCCACCCGAGCACCGGACACCAAGTTCCCTTGCACTCAGCCGGCCGGCAAACAGGATCACGTGGCACCGAGGACGAGCACCGGACACTACAGGATTCAGCACTACACCGAGCACCATTTAATAAATACACCCTCCGGGGCTTCACTTTGCACTAAACCCTGTCGTGTGATTCTTCAGCCCGTGACAATATATATATATATATATATATATATATATATATAAAATGTACACTGTGATGGCGTGTGAGGTTCCATAAAATTAGCCAATAAGTACCATATTAGTGGCTGTTGGACAGTGTTTTCTCTGTTGGACTGTTGGACAGTGTTGTATCGTCGACGATACAACCGGGCGGCCCAACCACGGGAATTCCAGCCAGGGGATTACGTTCTAGTCCTCGTCCCCACAGCGGCATGTAAATTCCTCGCCAAGTGGCAAGGCCCATACATCGTCGCGGAGAAGGTGGGGCCCGTGACTTACAGAGTACGCCAGCCGGGGCGTCGGAAGGAAAGCCAACTGTACCACATTAATCTCCTGAAGTGCTGGGAGGGGACGGGGACTCAGCTTGCGGCCCTAGCCGCCTCCTCACTCGTGGTTGTTGACGTCAGCCCCCACCTGTCGGCCGCCCAGAAGACAGAGCTTCAACATTTGGTCGGTCAGTTCTCCGATGTGTTCTCCCCACGGCCCGGGCGGACCAACCTACTGCAGCATGATGTCCGCACATCACAAGGGACCGTTGTGCGGCAGCGGCCCTATCGAATTCCGGAGGCCCGGCGACACGCGGTTGAAGAAGGGGTGCAAGAGATGCTGAAGCTAGGGGTCATCGAGCCCTCCCGCAGTCCCTGGTCCAGTCCCATAGTCATGGTCCCAAAACCGGACGGCACCCTCCGGTTCTGTAACGACTTCCGCCGCCTAAACGAGGTCTCCGAGTTCGACGGATACCCGATGCCCCGTGTGGATGAGCTGCTGGAGTGGCTGGGGAGAGCCCGGTTCATATCCACGCTCGATCTCACCAAGGGCTATTGGCAGGTACCGTTAACAGAGACCGCCAAACCAAAGACCGCCTTCTCCACCCCTACTGGCCACTGGCAGTACCGGGTTCTCCCCTTCGGGCTACACGGGGCTCCGGCTACCTTCCAGAGGATGATGGACATTGTGCTGAGACCCCATCAAGCCTACGCCGCGGCCTACATAGAAGATGTGGTCATCCACTCGGAGACCTGGGAGGACCATCTGGAGCGGCTCCGGAGGGTGCTTCTTGAGCTACGGCGGGCAGGGCTCACCGCCAACCCCAAGAAATGCCACCTCGCCCTACCTGAAGCACAGTACCTCGGTTTCCAGGTGGGCCGGGGCTAATCCGTCCGCAACAGGGAAAAGTGACAGCCATTCTCTCGGCCCCGAGGCCCTCCACCAAGAAACAGGTACGGGCCTTCTTGGGTTTGGCTGGGTATTATCGATGTTTTATACCCAACTTCTCCTCCCTAGCGACGGCCCTGACAGACCTCACTAAGAAGGGACAGCCAGAGAAAGTAAAGTGGGGAACCCCGGAAGAGGAGGCATTCAGAAGGATAAAGGCGGCGCTCACGTCTGAGCCACTGTTGCGCGCTCCCGACTTTAACTGTCCCTTCTTATTGCAGACGGACGCATCCGACACCGGGTTGGGAGCCGTCCTGTCCCAGGTGCAAGACGGTGAGGAGCACCCGGTGGTCTACATCAGCCGAAAGCTGTCCACCACCGAGCAACGATACGCGGCAGTGGAGAAGGAGGCGCTGGCCGTCAAGTGGGCAGTCCTGGAGCTGAAATATTACCTACTGGGACGGAAATTCACCCTCTTCACTGATCATGCCCCGTTGCAGTGGATGGCCCGGGCTAAGGACACCAATGCCCGGGTAACGCGGTGGTTCCTAGCGCTCCAGGACTTCCACTTTGACGTGCGACATCGAGCTGGAACCGCCAACGCCAATACGGATGGACTCTCCCGCCTGTGGACAGCTTTCGCAGGTCTGTCAGGTACTCTTCCTCCACCAGCCCCCGCCTCCCCCCTCGCCCGAGGAACCAGAGCGACGCTTGGGGGGGGGGGGTGTGAGCTGTGTTCTGGGCACCTATCAGCGTCGCCCTGGCAACGAGGGAGATTCACCTGCACGCAATCACAGCGGGCTGATCGGTCCCAGCTGAAGCGGATGAGGAGAGGACTATAAACGCTGTGGCTGAAGGTGACACAAGGAAGAGAGGATCTTCAGATGACTGAAACTAACGTTGTGTCTCTTGTCCCTCTAGACAGCTGCGGACCAACCAGCCCGCCACCCGAGCACCGGACACCAAGTTCCCTTGCACTCAGCCGGCCGGCAAACAGGATCACGTGGCACCGAGGACGAGCACCGGACACTACAGGATTCAGCACTACACCGAGCACCATTTAATAAATACACCCTCCGGGGCTTCACTTTGCACTAAACCCTGTCGTGTGATTCTTCAGCCCGTGACAATATATATATATATATATATATATATATATATAAAATGTACACTGTGATGGCGTGTGAGGTTCCATAAAATTAGCCAATAAGTACCATATTAGTGGCTGTTGGACAGTGTTTTCTCTACTTCCTGTTGGCCTTCTGTAGCTAATCATAGCTCCGTGTAGCTGTTTTTATTTTATATTTTTTCTCTATAATCTTTCTTACTATCACTGTCTGTTTGTGTGTTTGTTTTTTAAGTTGTAAAATATAACTTAATTCACACCATATTTCTGATATTATCAGAAATTTATCGATCAATCTTATCAGATTAACTTTGATCTTCACTCTTCCGTGACTGCAGTACACCTGCAAAGTGTTAGCACTCCTTAGCTTGTCATTAGCGTTTTCTTTTCTCCTCTCCTCTCCTCTCTCACGCTGCAGTTTTTCACAAGTTCATCAAACAACCGCAGTAAGAATATTTCATCAAGCACGGTGAGTATTGGCTTCGCCTACTATCATTATTTGCACCTCTTGCCACATGTACAGTTTATCTATCTCTGTCGCTGATGAGGGATTCACAAGTGATAAATGCAGCGAAATAGTTAGGCTGTCAGAGAAGATTTCAGAATTAGAGACACGCATCCAAACTTTAATTGAGGACAGTAAGAATGTTAGGGCTCTAGATACGGCTTTGGATGCGTCTAGCTCAGGGATTCCTGTAAATTGTTCGGTTCTGGCAACAGAGCCCCTGCAGCAGGGCAACTGGGTGACAGTGAGGCATCATAGTCAAAACACCGCTCTTCTGTTCCGATCAAAACATTAAACAGGTTCTCCCCACTCAGTGATTCACCCACTGAGAAACCTGATGAAAGTGCTCTAGTTATTGGTGATTCTATTGTATGGAACGTGAATATAGAGACACCAGCCACCATAGTCAAATTTTTACCGGGAGCCAGAGCGCCTGACATCTTAGCAAATTTAAAAGTGCTGGCTAATGCTTAACGTAAATACAGAAAGATTGTTATTCATGCCGGCGCTAATGATGTTCGACTTCGCAAGTCGGAGATCACTAAAAATAACATTAAAGAGGTGTGTGAACTTGCAAGCACGATGTCAGACACTGTAATATGCTCTGGTCCCCTCCCTGCTTACCGTGGTGATGAGATGCATAGCAGATTGTCATCACTCAATGGCTGGATGTCTAAGTGGTGCCCACAGAATAACATAGGTTTCATAGACAATTGGACGAGCTTTTGGGGCAGACCTGACCTGTTTAAAAGAGATGGTCTTCATCCCTCCTGGGGTGGCGCCACTCTTCTGTCTAGAAATATGGCCCATAGTCTTAGTGTTTATACTTGACTAACTGGGGCCCAGGTCAGGAAGCAGACAGACTGGCTAAACCCACCGTCTGCTAGCTGCCTCACGTCACAGAGTTCAGTTAATACTTAGCACATAGAGACTCTTTCACCTAGATATCACACTATAGAGACTGTGTCTGTTCCCCGAGCTAGAAAATACAAAAAACGTCCAAACCAAGTTAAGGTTAAAAATTTAATTGAGGTTCAACAAATAAAAAACAAACGCAATATGGATAACCAAATGATAAAGATTGGCTTATTGAATATCAGATCCTTTTCTACGAAAACACTTTTTGTAAATAATATGATAACTGATCATAATATAGATGTGCTCTGTTTGACAGAAACTTGGCTAAAACCTGATGATTACATTATTTTAAATGAGTCCACCCCCCAAGATTACTGTTATAAACATGAGGCACGTCTAAAAGGCAAAGGGGGAGGAGTTGCTTCAATTTATAACAACGTTTTCAGGATTTCTCAGAGGGCAGGCTTCAAGTATAACTCGTTTGAAGTAATGGTGCTTCATATAACATTATCCAGAGAAACCAATGTTAATGATAAATCCCCTGTTATGTTTGTACTGGCTACTGTATACAGGCCACCAGGGCACCATACAGACTTTATTAAAGAGTTTGGTGATTTTACATCCGAGTTAGTTCTGGCTGCAGATAAAGTTTTAATAGTTGGTGATTTTAATATCCATGTCGATAATGAAAAAGATGCATTGGGATCAGCATTTATAGACATTCTGAACTCTATTGGTGTTAGACAACATGTTTCAGGACCTACTCATTGTCATAATCATACTCTAGATTTAATACTGTCACATGGAATTGATGTTGATAGTTTTGAAATTATGCAGCCAAGTGATGATATCTCAGATCATTATTTAGTTCTGTGCAAACTTCATATAGCCAAAATTGTAAATTCTACTTCTTGTTACAAGTATCGAAGAACCATCACTTCTACCACAAAAGACTGCTTTTTAAGTTATCTTCCTGATGTATCCAAATTCCTTAGCATATCCAAAACCTCAGAACAACTTGATGATGTAACAGAAACTATGGACTCTCTCTTTTCTAGCACTTTAAATACAGTTGCTCCTTTACGCTTAAGGAAGGTTAAGGAAAACAGTTTGACACCATGGTATAATGAGCAAACTCACACCCTAAAGAGAGCAGCCCGAAAAATGGAGCGCAGCTGGAGGAAAACTAAACTAGAGGTATTTCGTATTGCTTGGCGGGAAAGTAGCATATCCTATAGAAAAGCATTTGTCATAGCATTAGCATTTGCCGTCAGCTACAGTATCACATCAGACAGTGCACTATAGACCCCCTGAGGAACAGTTCCACTCATTCTCTACTATAGGAGAGGAAGAATTGTTTAAACTTGTTAAATCATCTAAACCAACAACATGTATGTTAGACCCTATACCATCTAAGCTCCTAAAAGAGGTGCTTCCAGAAGTCATAGGTCCTCTTCTGACTATTATTAATTCCTCATTGTCAATAGGATATGTCCCCAAAACCTTCAAACTGGCTGTTATTAAGCCTCTCATAAAAAAAAACCACAACTTGACCCCAGAGAACTTGTTAATTATAGACCAATCTCGAATCTCCCTTTTCTGTCCAAGATACTAGAAAAGGTGGTATCCTCACAATTATATTTCTTCTTAGAGAAAAATGGTATATGTGAGGATTTCCAGTCAGGATTTAGACCGTATCATAGTACTGAGACTGCTCTCCTTAGAGTTAAAAATGATTTGCTCTTATCATCTGATCGTGGGTGTATCTCTCTATTAGTTTTATTGGATCTTAGTGCTGCGTTTGACACTATTGACCACAACATTCTTTTGCATAGACTTGAACACTTTGTTGGCATCAGTGGAAGTGCATTAGCATGGTTTAAATCGTATTTATATGACCGCCATCAGTTCGTAGCAGTGAATGAAGATGTATCATATTGATCACAAGTGCAGTATGGAGTACCTCAAGGCTCAGTACTAGGGCCTTTACTCTTCACGCTTTATATGTTACCCTTGGGAGATATCATCAGGAAACATGGTGTTAGCTTTCACTGTTATGCTGATGATACTCAGCTCTATATTTCCTCGCAGCCCGGTGAAACACACCAATTTGAAAAACTAATGGAATGCATAGTCGATATAAAAAATTGGATGACAAGTAATTTCTTACTGCTAAATTCAGAAAAAACAGAGGTGTTAATCATAGGGCCTAAAAACTCTGCTTGTAATAACCTAGAAACACTGTCTAAGACTTGATGGTTGCTCTGTCAATTCTTCATCATCAGTTAGGAACCTAGGTGTGCTACTTGATCGCAATCTTTCCTTAGAAAGCCACGTTTCTAGCATTTGTAAAACTGCATTTTTCCATCTCAAAAATATATCTAAATTACGGACTATGCTCTCAATGTCAAATGCAGAAATGTTAATCCATGCATTTATGACTTCAAGGTTAGACTATTGTAATGCTTTATTGGGTGGTTGTTCTGCACGCTTGGTAAACAAACTACAGCTAGTCCAAAATGCAGCAGCAAGAGTTCTTACTAGAACCAGGAAGTATGACCATATTAGCCCGGTCCTGTCATCGCTGCACTGGCTCCCTATCAAACATCATATACTAGATTTTAAAATATTGCTTATTACTTATAAAGCCCCGAATGGTTTAGCACCTCAGTATTTGAATGAGCTCCTTTTACATTATACTCCTCTACGTCCGCTACGTTCTCAAAACTCGGGCAATTTGATAATACCTAGAATATCAAAATCAACTGCGGGTGGCAGATCCTTTTCCTGTTTGGCGCCTAAACTCTGGAATAACCTACCTAACATTGTTCGGGAGGCAGGCACACTCTTGCAGTTTAAATCTAGATTAAAGACCCATCTCTTTAACCTGGCATACACATAACATACTAATATGCTTTTAATATTCAAATCCATTAAAGGATTTTTAGGCTGCATTAATTAGGTAAACCGGAACCGGAAACACTTCACATAACACCGTACTTTCTACATCATTAGAAGAATGGCATCTACGCTAATATTTGTCTGTTTCTCTCTTGTTCCGAGGTCACCGTGGCCACCAGATCCAGTCTGTATCCAGATCAGAGGGTCACTGCAGTCACCCGGATCCAGTACGTATCCAGACATGATGGTGGATCGGCACCTAGAAAGGACCTCTACTGCCCTGAAAGACAGCGGAGACCAGGACAACTAGACCCCAGATACAGATCCCCTGTAAAGACCTTGTCTCAGAGGAGCACCAGGACAAGACCACAGGAAACAGATGATTCTTCTGCACAATCTGACTTTGCTGCAGTCTGGAATTGAACTACTGGTTTCGTCTGGTCAGAGGAGAACTGGCCCCCCAACTGAGCCTGGTTTCTCCCAAGGTTTTTTTTCTCCATTCTGTCACCGATGGAGTTTTGGTTCCTTGCCGCTGTCGCCTCTGGCTTGCTTAGTTTGGGTCACTTCATCTACAGCGATATCGTTGACTTGATTGCAAATAAATGCACAGACACTATTTAAACTGAACAGAGATGACATCACTGAATTCAATGATGAACTGCCTTTAACTATCATTTTGCATTATTGACACACTGTTTTCCTAATGAATGTTGTTCAGTGCTTTGAAGCAATGTATTTTGTTTAAAGCACTATATAAATAAAGGTGATTGATTGTTGTTTTTTTTGTTTTGTTTTTTTTACTAAAACTAAATTTTCTTAAAATTACATTTTAACTTCAGTTGACTAAAATGTGTCCACGTCTCGGTTTATTTGTAGAAAATAGAGCAACAAAAATAGAGACCGTTTTGAAAACGGTCATGTGTACTTGGAACAACATGAATGTGAGTAAATGATGGCAGAATTTAAGAATTTGTCAGAATGGTTTCTTTTAGATATTACCAGAAGGTTTAACAGAATTGATTTAAGAGTCTTTAAAGAGACGCAGTAAGATAATTGTTCTTGCAGCACAAACTCCCATGAGTGTGGAAATGTATCCGGCTGTTACAGTATGTCATCAACGCGCTCTAGCACACTTCCATCTTCATTTACTCACTCCAGTGAAGGTGACCACTGACAATTTACTGCCCATAATAATCAATAGAGTCACAGGACTTTAAAATTGGCTTCCAATGTTCGTTATTAGCATAGAGGTGACAGGAAACAGCTGGATGTCTCAAGATGAATTACTCCAACCATTGAAGAAGTGACGTTAGAATTTCCTATTTCAGAGGGACATACTATCACAAAGCAAAGGGGTGCTTCCTGAATTTTTTTCAGGTTTTTTATGATCTTTTATCCACATGCATTGTCACAAAGTTGTGTGATCACAATGCAGTGCACTAAGTATATTTTATGACAAAATAAAGTGTCTTTGGTGCAAATAATTAAAAAGTTTCATATATATGATATTTTTTTGTGAATACTATACTGATTATGCTAAATGTTTTTGTGTGCAGCAATTAAAGACAGTGCTATAGATATAAACATTCAATACTGTGTCTGAAATAAAAATGGTCTATTTGACCTTTATGTGATGAAGGTGCAGTAATTTGTTGGACATATATTGATTAAGTGTAATTTTTTTATAAAATGACATGCTTGAGATAGTTTCCAAACCTGCTCATCAGCAGAATCTATTCACAAGGCGAACATGCTTCTGTAATATAATATTTCACAAGCAGCCACTCACCTGAAACTGGTTCAGAAACTTCATTAAGCACTTTCGTGGGCAAACAAGAGACTAGATACTTTCCAGAGGGTTGGATTTGACCTAAATCAATGGTATGAGGCCTTCTGAGAGCCATGTATTACAAAGAAAACAAGACACTGTTGTTGCATTTGCACAGGGCCAGGTAGGGCCACACATTTTAGCTGTGTTGTGTGATTATCATATACAGATAGATACAGTGACAGCACAAGCCCAGCCACAGATCAATGATACGAGAGACACAGACAGGAACAGAACACGGAGGAAATAGTAAATAAAGGATGAGTCTGTGGGTAATTGTATTAAAATACCAATGGAGATCATGAAAAGCCTGACCCACTTGAACTAATGCAGAACTAAAAGGAAAGATGTTGTGAAAAGGATACAAGAGAAACTAAATATTATATTAGCAGTGAAGAAGGAAAGCAAGATAAATTTGTTTGAAATAAAAGCACACAGAAATGTCTCCGTAAGAAATCAATTGTTAGTGAGCGAGTGCTGTGATCAATACCAGACACCAGATCTCTGCTGTGTGCAGCCCCGTCCAGGAGACACTGAAGGATACAGATCTGTCCATTCCAGAACATAATCAAAACCACTCATCTGTGACCGAGAGCTATACGAGCGCCCTTATGTCACTGTCCATAAGCCCTGGTGTTTAATAATTAAGGTTATAGTTCAACATAATGGAACATTCTGTCATTATTTACTGCCATCTGTCTATCGGCCATCTATCTATCTATCTATGTAGATATCTAAAGTGACGTGACATTCAGCCAAGTACAGTATGGTGACCCATACACAGAATTCATGCTCTGCATTTAACCCATCCAAAGTGCACACACACAGAGCAGTGAACACACACACACACACTGTGAACACACATCCGGAGCAGAAGGCAGCCATTTATGCTGCGGTGCCCAGGGAGCAGTTAGGGGTTCGGTGCCTTGCTCAAGGACACCTATGTCATGGTATTGCCAGCTCGAGATTCAAACCCACAACCCTATAGTCAAACTCTCTAACCACTAGGCAACAACTCCCCCAGTAGACCTACAGAAATCTATCTATCTATCTATCTATCTATCTATCTATCTATCTATCTATCTATCTATCTATCTATCTATCTATCTATCTATCTATCTATCTGTCTGTCTGTCTGTCTGTCTGTCTGTCTGTCTGTCTGTCTGTCTGTCTGTCTGTCTGTTTATCTTACAATCTTTCTGTCTGTATGTCGGTATGTTTATCTGACAATCTGTCTGTCTGTCTGTCTGTCCGTCTGTTCCGTCTATCTGTCTTTCTGTAGGTCTATCGGCCGTCTGTCTGTCTGTCTATCGGCTGTCTGTCTGTCTGTCTGTCTGTATGTATGTTTATGTGACAATCTGTCTGTCTCTCAGTCTGTCTGTATGGTTATGTGACAATCTGTCTGTCTGTCTGTATGTTTATGTGACAATCTGTCTCTCTGTCTGTATCTGTCTGTATGTTTATGTGACAATTTGTCTGTCTGTATGTTTATGTGACAATCTATCTGTCTGTATCTGTCTGTATGTATGTTTATGTGACAATCTGACTGTCTGTCTGTCTGTATGTATGTTAATGTGACAATCTATCTGTCTGTATCTGTCTGTCTGTATGTTTATGTGACACTTTGTATTTCTGTATCTGTTTGTCTGTCTGTCTGTATGTTTATGTGACAATCTGTCTGTCTGTCTGTATGTATGTATGTTAATGTGACAATCTATCTGTCTGTATCTGTCTGTCTTTATGTTTATGTGACAATCTGTCTGTCTGTCTGTCTGTCTCTCTGTCTGTCTGTATGTTTATGTGACAATCTGTCTGTCTGTCTCTCTGTCTGTCTGTAGGTTTATGTGACAATCTGTCTGTCTGTCTGTAGGTTTATGTGACAATCTGTCTGTCTGTCTGTCTGTCTGTCTGTTTATTTGACAATCTGTCTGTCTGTCTCTCTGTCTGTCTTTCTCTCTGTCTGTCTGTCTCTCTGTCTGTCTGTCCCTCTGTCTGTCTGTCTGTATGTTTATGTGACAATCTGTCTGTCTGTCTGTCTCTCTGTATGTTTATGTGACAATCTGTCTGTCTCTCTTTCTGTCTCTCTGTCTGTCTGTATGTTTATGTGACAATCTGTCTGTCTGTATGTTTATGTGACAATCTGTCTGTCTGTCTGTCTGTCTGTAGGTTTATGTGACAATCTGTCTGTCTGTCTGTCTGTGCCTCTGTATGTTTATGTGACAATCTGTCTGTCTGTATGTTTATGTGACAATCTGTCTGTTTTTCTCTCTGTCTGTTTCTCGGTCTGTCTGTCTGTCTGTCTGTCTGTCTGTCTGTAGGTTTATGTGACAATATGTCTGTCTGTCTGTATGTTTATGTGACAATCTGTCCTATCTATCTATCTATCTATCTATCTATCTATCTATCTATCTATCTATCTATCTATCTATCTATCTATCTATCTATCTATCTATCTATCTATCTATCTATCTATCTGTCTATCTGTCTGTCTGTCTGTCTGTCTGTCTATGTGATAATCTGTCTGTCTGTCTGTCTGTCTGTCTCTCTGTCTGTCTGTTTGTTTATGTGACAATCTGTCTGTCTGTCTATCTATTCATCTATTTGTCATTCGGTTGGTCATCTGTCTGTCTGTCTGTCTGTCTCTCTCTCTCTGTGTGTCTGTCTGTCCGTCTGTCTGTCTATCTATTAATCTATTTGTCATTCGGTTGGTCATCTGTCTGTCTTTCTCTCTCTCTCTCTGTCTGTCTGTCTGTCTCTCCTTCTCTCTCTGTCTGTCTGTCTATCTATATATCTCTCTCTGTGTCTTAAATCATATTTCATTAGAACATTCATCACAGAAAAGAAAGAGAGGGACAGAGAGAGACGTTGAGGGTGGGACTGAAGGAGGCGACTGATGATGAATATACATCTGTATCAGGTTTCTATTTTCTGTTCTTCAAAGGTCAGTTTGACTTTGTCTTCCATTAATTCAGATCTTGACTCTATTTGGCCATTTTCTGACCATTACCAAACTAAACGGCCAGATGTGATCATGGCTATCTAATCTTTGCCAGTGTCTCTCTCTTCATCCTGCACTCACACAGACAGCAGAGCCATGCTTAAGATGTGAGCATGCTTAGTTCAATAAGCTGGATCTGATTAGGCTATACCCGGATAATACAGCCAGATACACGAGCCGCTTACACCACAATCTCACCTGAACGAATAAGGCCATTAGTCTGATGATAGCCTCAAACACACACACACACACAGCACACACGCCATGATTGCTTCAGTCCTCAAACGGTTTCATATGCAGATTGATTAAGATATACAGATTTCATAAATCACACCTATAAATCTAAACTAGAGTCTAGACCAGAGAGAGCAACCAGTCATTCTTTATTCTTTTATGCTATTGGCTCACCTCTGATTTATCATTTGATCAATAAAATACAATCAGTTTAATTCAGGAATGACCTTGAGCATACCTCAAAAAATAAGACCTGCAAATATGATTGACCAGTATATATGAATACATTTTATGTGTATAGGTTGTGGAATAACAGTTGGAAAAAAAATAATGTTGAAATTAGAATTAGAATAATTATTGAAACTTTACATTTATAGTAATCATCCTGTTTGTGAACAGGCTTTTACAGACAAACAGCTAGACAGATCATATTCTATATTGAATTTCTCCTCACTTTATTGATTTTTGTGTCCAAACATTTACTGTAACATATGTAGTCTTACATATGAAACCAAGATGCCTTATTCCTATTTTTATTAATATTTTGAAGCTTTAATATTCATTTAAGTTTAATTGTTTGTTATTTAATGTTCTTTTTATTTAATTGTTTTTAAATACTATTTAGGTTTAATTTATTTGTGTTTTAGTTGCTTTATTTAATGAAATGATTCACTTTTAATTATGTATTTGTAAATATTCAATCAATGTTTGATTTTAATCTAATATTTTATATTTAAGAATTATTAATGTTTTTTTTTCAGTTTTAGTTAACCACAATAATTTATTTATTTTGAGAACTATCCCTTGAAATGTAATATGTGAAGAGATGAATAGGAAAGCACAGTAAGAACAGCAGTGCATTCAGTATTCAGAGGTTTCCACTGTTCCTACAGCAGCCACATGAGTAATGGAGTGCTGTGGGATTGTGTCTGCAAGAGGGTATAGATCTTCCAGCTCAGTTGGCTTCATAATGACTTCACTGTAAAAAGTGCTTACATAGAGAAACGAGATGTGAATTTAAACGAAGCTGCGGCCCGGCTTAAGCCCCGCCTACACATGGACGCAATGTAGCTGACAAACTCTGAGACAAAATCAGATGAAACAGAACAGTGTTCACCCACACCAGCTATAACATTAATGAAAAGCTGTCAAAATCATTCTCGGAAGAGCAGCAGTGAATGAAGAACTCCTCAACCGCAAGCATTTGACAGCCAAGAGGAAAAAATAATAACAAATCTGATGAAACATCACAAAGCTGAAGGAATTTGAGCATTCAAATGAATTAAAATAGGGAGGTTAGATCATTGTACAGTTTAGCCTGACTATACCAGCTATATATAGTCCTTTGATGAAAATTACTGCTTTTTATGAAAATGCATTTCAACACTTTAAAAAGTTGTTTCCAAAACCGCATTGTGCAATTTGAGGAAGAACAACCTTTCTTTGACTGTTAATGAATGCAAAATAATATAAAACCACATTCAGCCGTGCTATTTTCAATTCCTTATAAGCAGATTTGAGCAGTTTTATCAAACCATAGTTTCACAGGTTTTTTTTCCGGAGCTCTTTACCTCACAAGTGCAATTATTGCATAAGCTACTGAGCAAACCCACCAAATCCCATACATAATGAAGCTGCATATGTGACGCTAACATTCAAAAGTATCAGTGTTTGAATCTTGCAGCATGTTAAAATTGTGCAAAAACACATCCAATTGTGAAGTTGGGTGAAAGTAAAGTGTAATAGAGTACCATGGTCTCAAAATATAGAGACCACTACTAATGAATTAACTGATTTTTTTCAGTTTTAGTTAACCACAATAATTTATTTATTTTGAGAACTATCCCTTGAAATGTAATATGTGAAGAGATGAATAGGAAAGCACAGTAAGAACAGCAGTGCATTCAGTATTCAGAGGTTTCCACTGTTCCTACAGCAGCCACATGAGTAATGGAGTGCTGTGGGATTGTGTCTGCAAGAGGGTATAGATCTTCCAGCTCAGTTGGCTTCATAATGACTTCACTGTAAAAAGTGCTTACATAGAGAAACGAGATGTGAATTTAAACGAAGCTGCGGCCCGGCTTAAGCCCCGCCTACACATGGACGCAATGTAGCTGACAAACTCTGAGACAAAATCAGATGAAACAGAACAGTGTTCACCCACACCAGCTATAACATTAATGAAAAGCTGTCAAAATCATTCTCGGAAGAGCAGCAGTGAATGAAGAACTCCTCAACCGCAAGCATTTGACAGCCAAGAGGAAAAAATAATAACAAATCTGATGAAACATCACAAAGCTGAAGGAATTTGAGCATTCAAATGAATTAAAATAGGGAGGTTAGATCATTGTACAGTTTAGCCTGACTATACCAGCTATATATAGTCCTTTGATGAAAATTACTGCTTTTTATGAAAATGCATTTCAACACTTTAAAAAGTTGTTTCCAAAACCGCATTGTGCAATTTGAGGAAGAACAACCTTTCTTTGACTGTTAATGAATGCAAAATAATATAAAACCACATTCAGCCGTGCTATTTTCAATTCCTTATAAGCAGATTTGAGCAGTTTTATCAAACCATAGTTTCACAGGTTTTTTTTCCGGAGCTCTTTACCTCACAAGTGCAATTATTGCATAAGCTACTGAGCAAACCCACCAAATCCCATACATAATGAAGCTGCATATGTGACGCTAACATTCAAAAGTATCAGTGTTTGAATCTTGCAGCATGTTAAAATTGTGCAAAAACACATCCAATTGTGAAGTTGGGTGAAAGTAAAGTGTAATAGAGTACCATGGTCTCAAAATATAGAGACCACTACTAATGAATTAATCAATGTGTTACATAATGTTGACTTCCAAAATACGCCAAACTGGGGTTGGGAAACATTCAATTAATAGTCAAAAATTTTATAACTTTAGTGTTTAAGCTATTTTTAAAGTGTCTAGGTACCTAAAGTAACATATAGGAGAATGCTATTTTGTGGCTTTACAGCAGCGAAAAAAACTATTCTAGAATATTGGTTTAATTCAGAAAAAAATTACTGAAACACTGGTTGTTGAATGTGCAATCAATGGCTAATTTAGAATACTCAACAGCCAGACTTAACCGGGCAAAGCCCCAAACTGTGTCGGACTGGAGATATTTGGTTCTTGAATTGAATATGCTTCTTAGAGGACTATAACGTGTTTATTTGTTTCCTTTTTAATTTTAAGGGCCCATATTTTCTTTTGTCTTTTAGATTACTGGTATTAAGTGTGTACACGTTTCCCTTGGTCCTTTTTTTTTTTTTTTTATATATAGTGGTGACGGTCAGTGTTTGAGTGTTGTTTTGTCTATGTTTATGTTAACTTTCAATAAAAAGTTAATCACAAAAAAAAAAGTGTCTAGGTACCCACCCTTTTCCTCAGGTTGTAGGTGAGCACCAGGTTTCGTGAGAAGTGTCCGGCGAAGGCTGTGTAGAACTCCAGAACCTTCTGTAAGGCGTCTCGTTTGATGATGTGAAGATCGCAGTAGGTCAACGCACGGACGTTTGCACAGGCCTGAGCTAAATTCACCTCTTTCCAGAACACATCTCCGAACACATCCCCCTTTCCTGAGAGAGAAAAAGATAGGGGAACATTGAAGAATGAATTCCATTAGGCTTTCTAACACCTTCAGGGAACATTTCGGGTTCGTGTATAGGTGTGAATTTTAATGGATCACAGGAAACTCAATATGCACTCCAGAATGAAACTGCTAGGGTTGAGAATGTCATTTCAGGGGAACATTAAATAAGTTCATGCATGTAAATAAGACTGAAGCCTACTGTAATGTGACCCAGAGAGGGCAAAAGTTTAACACCGGCACAGATAGCTTTGACATTATGTAACACAGTGCAAAGACGATTACCACTGGGAAATCGCATTTCACGTGAGACATGCAATGGGGTTAATTTGATCGCACAAGTTTGCAGTTTTGACAAAAAGAAAGCTACTTGGTTTGAAAGGAACTTCTTTGGGATTTGTAACTTCTACATCATTAACTATTGACAACTATCGTGCTTCACGATGCCATATAGGAACCTTTTTTTGTCTAAATGGTTCTATAAAGAATCTTTAACATCTGAAGAACCTTTCTGTTTCACAAAAGCTTCTTTGTTCTGCAGAAGAAGGTTTTTCAGATTATAAAAAAGGTAAGAAAGAGATGGTTCTGTAAATATGCTTTGACTGAATGGTTCATTGTGGTACCAAAAATGGTTCCTTAAATAGCATTGCTGTGAAGAACCTTTTAAGCACCTTTATTTTTAAGAGTGTCTAGATTAGACCAAAAATTGTATTCTGTTATCATTTACTCAGTCTTATGTCTTTCCAATTAAATATTGTATGCTTTATTTCCCTTTTTTTCTGAGAAGTAATTTGAGTCTTAATTTTCTTTTTTTTTCTTTTTTCATACAGCGAAAGTCATTGGGCTCCAATGTTATTTGGTTCCCAGTGCTCTTCTACAAATTATATTATTGTGTGTTCTGCTGAATAAAGACATGAAAAATGTTTTGCATAAATATCAGGTTGGGTAAAGAATGACAGAATTTAAATTTTTGGGTTAGACTGTCCCTTTAACAATGAACCAGTCAGCTGTGAGCTGTATTCTACACTTTAGCAATGGTAAAATTAGTGAATAAGTGAAGGGTTTTTATTTGCTTTAGTACCTAATTAAAAAGATATCATGCATCTATATTCATATGGGGATGGTGTGGTGAATCACAAAGTGGTTAAATGTGCTGAGCTATCTGAAATGTACAACCAAAGTGATGTGTCTATTTGTTGCTCAAGTGTCCTTAAAATATACAAAGATTAGTTTTTGACAAGGCTTCAACTGTGCTTTTGTACAAAATTCACAGTCCTTTATTCTTTTAAAGAACAGTTCACACTCAGCTTCATGTTAGAGCAGATCTCCTCCCCGCATATGACCCTGCTCTGTTTCTAACCCTGCAATGACAGATTTACACCTCCAGTAAAATGACACACTCTGCTAGAGACCTGTCTCCCCACACGAGCTGCAATGCAAATATTTATCTCAGCATAATACTGGACCCCCACTGGACAGCAGATCTGTATCTGCTGTGTCTGTTTTATATATAATCTTAACACTGAACTAGCACCTTTTTCCATACCCAGATCAGTTTTGACCCTGAGAAATGTGAGCATATAAAACAGTGATAACTTAGATCTATGGTAGCACTTTAATTAACAGTCTGGTTCCACATATGCATACTGTGTTCTTATTATAGTTATTAAAGCTATATTTGTGTAAATGAAGCCTACTAGGTCTCTATGTGATGTCATTCCTTCTTTGTTTAAGAAGGTTTTTGATTGGTCTCCTTCTCCTATTGGTCAAGTATTCTGACTATTTTGAACAGTTAATACAGTTGATCTTGATATACTTATTGCTCGTCCCAAGAATCATGTTAGTGTTTAGGGCTTAGCCCTAAAATGGTTCTCTTCTTATCTGAAAGATGGGACTTTTTTAGTCAGTTTAAGTGATTACTCTTCTTCTACTGCTCCTCTTGTCTGTGGGATACCTCAGGGCTCTATTCTGGGAACAATTTTATTTTCACTGTATATGTTGCCATTGAGTTTTTTTTTTTTTTTTTGTTGGGATAATTTTCATTATCACTTCCATGCGGATGATTCATAGATGTATTTACCATTGAAACAGGACCATAAATGTGCTTTGCATTCTCTGCATTAATGTTTGACAGAGGTTAAGTGCTGGTTGGCAATTCATTTTCTTCAATTGAGTGAAGACAAGAAAGAGATGGTTTTATTTGGTAATAAGGGTTATATTAATGATCTACATGACTGCCTGGGGCAGTTTCCTGGGAAGAAACTTTCCTGTGTAAAAAAAAAAAAAAAAAAAAGGTATTATCTTTGACTTTTATGTTAAAAATAGCTTTTTCCATCTAAGGTCAATTTCTAAAATCAAGTCCATCCTCTCTTTTGAAGATATGTAGAAGGTTGTTCATGCTTTTCTTTTGTTTCATATCATTTGGACTATTGTAATGTGTTGTACCTGGGTTTGAATCAGATCTCTCTCTCTCTCTCTCTCTCTCTCTCACGTTTGCAGCTTGTTCAGAACTCAGCTGCCAGACTTTTAACAGGTGCAAAGGAGAGAGAGCATAATACTCTTGCCTTAATCAAACTGCACTGGTTACCTGTATGATACAGAATTCATTTCAAAGTGTTGTTGTATGTTTATTCAAACAACCTTTGCATATGCACAGTAATAAAAACTACTCGTAGCAACCATATAACAAAACAACCACTAAAAGTGAGACAAGCTCATTACTGATCTTTCAGGCTAAACCAACCACAAGCACAATCAGACTAGACATGAGCTAAACTGAATCTCATGAAGCAGTACCCCAGAGACACATTCAACTGAAAGCAATACACAGAGATAGTGAGACTAGTTTAGAGAGAGCAGCCCTGACTCAAGAGACGCTATGAAATAATACACCAAGCCAACATCAACAGTACGAGAAAGAAGGTTTATGCATTTAAAAAGATTAATTTTTAAGATTTTATTTTAAAAGTTACGTAATACATTATATAATTTGGAATTCCAGAAAAATCTCACATTACACTTGTTTCCTTAGAACTGAAAAAGGAAATGTTAATCTTATTTGAAAACGACTTTCATTATGTTTGATTCCATAAATGGTTCTAGAACAGGCTTGTTCTTTTAAAATGTGCTAAAATTATCTGACAGCAGCATTATTCACATATAATGTCATATTCCTGTGGTTATAATCAGGTTTTTATAATGAGCTTGTTGATAGCTTTTACCGTATCATATCGTTGTGCATGACTGATTGAATTAGCTGGACCAGTTCTTGATTTATGAACACAAGTCAATACGTTCATCATGTACAACTCATAATTGATTATTTTAACAGGGTCTTATTGCATGCATGCGCAAAAACATTTGTTTTAGCACTGATTTGGGCCACTGTTCAATTATTTACTTTTCCAATATGTATTATTTGACATTTAGACATATATTGTTTACTTAAAGATCTGTGCCAGGTTTCCTGATAACGATTGATCTTAGCACTTAAGAACGTTTTCTACGAGTAATACGATAATTTACGATAGTTCGTATTGTTTCATGAGCGTTTCCCAACAATGCACTTAAAGAAATCGCACGTAGCTGTGCTTTAAGTGCTACATAGTAGTCGCTATCCGTTTGTCAAGTGCTGAAATGTCGCCTTATAGAATGGCTCTTAATTGTAGTACACAATCGTTTATTGATGTTAACAAAATGCTGCATTCCAGACACACAACTTGGATATAATAACTATAATACAATACATTATATTATATTATAGTGCAGGGTTCCTCAAATCTGAACCTCGGGATCCACTTTCCTGCAGAGTTTAGCTCTTACCCTAATTAAACACACCTGAGCATGCTAATCAATGCCAATCAATGTCTTTGGGATCATTAGAAAACCACAGGCAGGTGACTTTGATCAGGGTTGGAGCTAAACTCTGCAGTGCATTGGACCTCCTCTGTCTTCTTACAATGTACTTAGGGCTTAAAGATTACTCCAGAGCACCCGTAAATCTACGATAATTTTTAAGTGCAACTTAAATGACGATGCTTCTGGGAAACAGACGTAATATTAAGATCAGTCTTACAATCATTTTTACGAACTTCTTAGGCTTAAGAAGCTTTTGAGAAAACTCAGCCCTCTAATGTATCACCTGAAACAATTCATTCATGAATCAAACTTATCTGACTTCAGATCTTCTTGAGTTTCTTCAATGATACGCTCAAAATGAGCCAAGAAATGCAAGATCAGGGCTTGAAAGTCCAAATGATGGCACGAAAAGCCAAATTGTAGTGTTGATTATTGTAAACGAAAATCATATATTGTAAATAAAATCAGTACTCATACTTTTAACGTAGTATTATTCTAAATAAAGGATATGTGCATTAAACCATAACTGCAGAATAAATTTGTAAATTTGAAGCCAAAATCTTTAAAAGGGATACAAGCAAGAACCATTATCATTAAACTTATCATTAATAGTTCAAAACCAAGGTCAATGAAACAGCATAATTGTAATATACTGCATTATCAAATGTTCTGAAAACATTTTTGCACTTTTAAGAGAAAAATGTATGGGAAAAAAATGACCAGCAGCAACTGATTGACTAATTATATTTTCATGATGGGCTCTAGTCAAGTGGTAGACCTCAGAGCACTTGTAGAAATACACTCACCCAAAATAGCAACAACTTCATCGTCTTGGATGACCTCCAAAGACCCTGACACCACGAAGCAGAGGCTGTCCACGCTTTCGCCTGCGTGGTAGATGAGGTCTCCCGGGGCGCAGTGGATGGTCTGAAACTCCATGGCAAGCGCTCTCAAACACCCATCGCTGGCCAGTCTGAAAGCCGGGTGCTCTTTGAACACTTTCCTGTTGAGATGAACGCAGATGTCCGCTCGCATGTCTTTCGGGCAAATTTGCAACACCTGAGGTCAAACAGTTGAAAACAATCAAATTTTAGCATCATGTTAAAACAAAAACTGGACGTTCTGCGAACCCTTCACGGAAAATTTATGAGATTTTGAGAAGCTGTTGAAAGCCTTACGTAACAGTTAGACTGTGATCTTAAACATTAGAGGGTCATTATTCACAAATGCCACGGATGTTATGGCAAAGACCAAACAAATGACCTTTACAGTGAATGAAGAAAATAAGCTCCCTGGATAAAGATCTTCAGTCTGCGAGACACTGTGCCAAATACCTTATCTGTGTCAATTCCTCTGGACATGGACCACGTAGAGACGATATAGTCCATGACCCTCTCGCTGAGGCCCTGAGGAACCTGGTAGAGCTTCAGGAAGTCTCTCACGCTGTTTAACATCTCGTGGTAGCGGTTGGTGTTGGCGTACATTTGCTGGAAGATGGTGGTTACATTACCAAAGATGGTGGCATAAAGGAGAGCTGAAAGAATGAAACATTTCTGTTAACATCGTGACTTTTGCATACTTTTAAAAACAGCACTTCATAAGAATATACTTAAGTGTAAACTGAATGCAAATAACACTTTATTTTAACGTGTCCTTGTTACAAGTTACATGTACTTACTATTATAATAACAATTCTTATTGCATGCAATGCAAATTTTTCTTATTTTTGCATGCAAAAAGCTTTTCCATAATCCTAACCCCATATAGTATGTACATGTAGATAATAAATATTACACAGTACTTTAATGCATCATTACACTGTAACAAGGACACCTTAAAATAAAGTTCAACCAAACGTATTAGTGCTGGGCAATGATTAATCGTGATTAATCGCCTCTAAAATTGAAGTTTTCTTAAGTATATGCATGCATGTGTGTGAATTTAAAACATAATAAATATACACAGCACATATACATAAATTATGCATACAAAAACTTTTATTTTGGATGCAGTTAATCGTTGCACTAAATATTATGTGATGTATTTAGGTATATTTGTAGATGCAGTTTGGTACATTTTAAACATCTAGTACATCTAAGTTTAGTAAATATATTAATGTTATGTTGAGTAAACATTTTACATGTGCTTTAGTGTGTTGACTGACATACTAAAGCACGAGTAAAATGCTTTGTTATAATTTATTATACAATTTATAATTTTATAATTTATAATTTACTTGGTTATAACAAAACTGTAGATAGTTTAAATACATTAAATACATAAAAGTCAATGTCCCTTGATGGAGAATATCTCAAATCAGCCACTTTAGGTAGTAATTATGTCTCAGTAGGCATTACTGCATTGCTTTGGTGAGCAATCCTACACGTCCTAGTCAAGGACAGACAGTGGGGTTTTTAAGAAACCGGACACTTGCTTGCTCTGCAACCTGCTAAACCTCTGACCTTAATGATCTCAGCTGCTATGCCCCAAAGCTGCTGATGTCTCTTTCAGGTCCATTAGTATGTCATATAGACCATGATATTGATCACAGTCCTGAAAGTGTTTTTCCAGGTGAAGTTGAAAAGCTCAACCTCAGCACGTCAAGCTGAATGTCTCCAGTTCCTCCAGTGGACCAATGTAGTTGTGCACCATTTAATATAAAAGGTTTTAAAAAAATAATAATCCAGGTATTGTGCCATAATAAATGCAGTTATTCATTTTTTTTTTCTTGCTTAGACTGCAGCATCCCACAAACAACACAAGCTTAATGGCCATGACATGTTGTTCTTGAATATCATCATTGCAGCCAAATGCAATTTCTGAGTCCTCTCACTTCGCTCCATCAGCAATACTACTAAATTACAGCCCTGCTTTATTGTATCAGTTACATTTCAGGCAATTGGCTTTCCAGTCACCCTCTGCCGCCTCCTGAGGCCTCCCTACTCACCAGAGGTGATATTAATCAATCTCAGCTCAGCATGTGCAGAATGTTAAAGATGATACACATCTGGTAACAGGAAATATCCCATGCAAGGCAGTGGATAGCTGATTTGGTGGGCATCTATACTGTGCATTTACCCAGAGATGTCATTATTTGATATTAAGTCATTGCACTAATGTTTTGTACTTTCTTTTGTATGCAGACTAGCTGCTATTGAAAACTGAACAAGTTGCAGTTATTGGGAAAGATTGTATATTTTAAATACTTCCCCAAGCTTTCACAATTAGCACTTGCTTAAAGAGTCTTTTTTTCGGCAGATACCAGCGGGCCACTGGAATCGCCTTAACTTTTTACTCCATAATGACAGAAATTTTGTTAGATTAAAGGCCCCGTTATACTTCCAACAAAGTTCCTTGGAGGCAGGGTGTAGATTAATGTGAACATGTGTCACAACGCTCACGCCTATCCCCTAAACAATGATGCAATGAAGAAGCGTAGGCAATCTAGGTGTGAGACAGGCCCCAATGGTCAGGATATTATAGACTAAAGAATAATGATTAGCAGTAGTTAAGAGTCGAGTATCATGCTTGCAATATAAATAGGAAGTTTGAATGTCTCATAGTTTGAAAATTTTAGCATGATGGGTTTATTAGTGTTCATTTATTTTATTGAACTGGATAAATAGTTTCACCTTTCTATATTTTATGTGGTGTCATGACTTTTTACGTTTTGCATAACTCCAGGTCGTCGACACCAAACTCCGTTGCAATTACCTTCTAGGAATTAAATACTTTCTCTGAATCTTTAAAGTCTCTCCGCGAGCGATCATACAGTTGAGGATATATTTGTGCAGCTTAGCTATTCGACACTCCATTGTATTCAGGAGGTGTTGCTCTCCTTTAGGACTTCCACAGAATGAGAACGAACCAGGAAAAAAACTCCCGTCAAAGAAGGTGGAGTTCCAGAACACACCCACTGATTGTGTAATCGCCATGGACCAATGGATGCTCAAAGGTGTTTAGGAGCCAAAACAAACTCCCCCTGTAAGTTCGCTTTGGTGAGCGGTTTTAAACTGCCGAAACAAACTTCTTTTCGACCTGATTTTGTTCTAAATGACGTCATATCAGTTCATTCTTCGATTTCATTTGAAGGATACCGGGGCCTTATGCATTTACTCATCTCATCTCATCTTGGCAAAAACAGATTCAGCATTCCACAGAATTCATAAAAACAGTCAAATGCAAACTCAGAATATTATACAAACCTGCAATAATTAAATGTGTTAAATAAGACAAAAACAATTTATGTATTTAATCCCATTTTGTTAACTTAAGTCTTTGCTACTGAACTCCAATGATCAAATTCAACTATACTGAGCAAAAAATTTACACATAATGCTCTCCACTGTCATATAACAGTAAAAGGCAAAACACCAAAAACAAATATTACACATTTTTGAAAATATTTTTGTGTATAATTTCTATACACTATACACTGTACTAGCTAGGTGTGTTTCCAACCAATTTGCTGTGACAAGTAAACTGTTAGTCCCTGGTGAATGTGAAAATGTAGCATTAACTTCCATTTATATGTATGCATATGCAAGAGACAGAAAACACAAGCTTGTTTGAATTCCTCTGTATTGCAAAGTTTAAGTTTGGTTCATCTGTATGTGAAGATGTGTTGCCAATAAAAGATTGAAGTGGTCTCTTAACAGAATCCAGACTACAAACTAAAATCTGCAGGATTTGAACATTTGAGTACAGTAAGATTACATATATTTACATTTTAGAAGCATTTTAAGTTAAATTGCGCTTTATATAAAGACACCTGAGATCATGACTTCATATTACGATATATGCCGTTTCCACAGAAATCTTGCTTGCTCAAAGTGTGACCTTTACTCTGCAGTCGCACCTGCCTGGTGTAACCTTATCAGTGGTTATTTCTAGAAATGTTTTGTATGTGAGTGTCACAGTCTGAAAGAATGGCTCTCTGTGTGGACACTGATCACTCATCACATAGACCACTGAGAGGAAGACCTGTCACTGGGACAAAAGCAAGTGTTCATCACGGCCAGAGACTGTAAACTGCAAGTCTAAAAGAGAGCGCACTAATACACCTATGATGACAGCATGCATTCATGACACTGCACTCAAAGCTAAACATCATGACTAGTTAAAGCATGAATAAAGAAATTACTTCGCTACTGTACTTCAGTGTTGCACTGTATTTTATTTTCAGAACCTTTACTTTTACTTGCATTCCAAAGCATAATATCGTACTTTCACTCCAATACAATTTATAAAAACTAGTGCTGTCAAACGATTAATCGCGATTAATCACATGAAGCTTTCAGTTTGAATGCGATTAAGCGTGATTAATCATTGGAGAGCACTTATAAAAACAGCATATAATTCCTCATTGTTTTGAACTGAAGAAATCGCCACAGCGATATACTTTATCTAATTTGGCGAACAAGCTGATTTTTTCCAATAAAACCTGTTGAACTGTTTCAAAGATCGCACTGAATGATTCATTGGCGAATCAAACTGATCTGACTGAAGCTTTTCTTGAACTCACTGAATGATCTGGTCAGTATGAGGAATTAAGATTAGATTGGGTTAGATCAGGCAAACTTTCTTATAGATGATATTTTGAAGTCAAGTCGAATCACCTTTATTTATATAGTTCTTTTAACAATTGAGATTGTGTCAAAGCAGCTTTACAGTATTAAATTGAAAAGTACTGTCTCAAAATTGCAAAAGAACGACAGTAAACACTCAGATTTTAGCTAAAAGCAGTTCATCATTGATTTGGTGATGTCATCATCTAGCTTAGTTCGGTTCAAGTAGTATCTGTGCAATCAAGTCAACAATATCAGTGGAAAATTAAGAACATTATAAAACGTCTATGATGAAAGTCCAAAACATTACTGGTCCACACTGACATGCATTGCATGTATTTTTCATTTTATCAACAGATAAGAATCTAAGACCCATATATCAGGAAATCACTTGTGATCATTTCTATTTGTATCAGGGCTGTTTTACCACATACTGTACTATTTTTCACCTTGTGGAAATGAAAATCAGTCACTGGGTAAAGCCACAGCTGGATAGATGAAAATGAAAGTTAAATCTGTCATCTGTTTGACAGAAAAAAGGAACTGAACTTTTTTTTCTGGTTGAATAGAGATACATTCCATGATCCACTTCCTAATAGTTTTAATTATACATATGTTGCAACAACGGAAAAGCTTCATGCAATAGCCTATTTTTATAAAAATTTCAGGTTACTTTTCTATTTCCATTTCTTGTGCCAATAGGATCAGAAACCTCACAGGCTGGTGATATGGAAATGTGGAACCTTTGCAGAACCCCATCTGAATATTTCTGATATCTGAAAAAATGTTCCTTAAGAAGCCAGTATATATTTTATCTGGGATTCATTGCATAGTCACTTTGGAGAGAGGTAAATTTAAAGAGATTTCAATGAGATTAGACCCATATACAACTTGCTACAACTTGCACATGAGCCTTTTTGAGCTGTCAACTCTGGCAAATAGTGATTTGTTTATTTGTCAGATTTGAATCTGTAAACAAATGTGACTTATTTTAATTTGATTTAAGCTGATTCTTTACAGTGGACCTGTCGAATTACTGCAAATCACACAGACTGAATCTGTGGATTTTATAATGCAGACTTAAAATTAGGAAGAAAAAAAAATGGCTTTCTTAATCAAAAGCAGTATTTTACAACAACATAAATGGCCGACACCCAAAATAGTCCACATATCAGATTTGTTGCACCAAATCTAAAGATAAGTCTGTTGATTATTGGTCAACAGAAGGCGGTTTAGAAATTGTATAATTTTGCCTCATATAATGATATTTTGTTCTCAGTTTCGGCTCTAACATCCTCCCAACTCACAACAAAGTCACATCATGATGGCGGCCCTGTCATCAGAGCACAGTAATGCATTAGCAGCCTCCACAGAGACGAGACAAGATGCTTTCTCATGCAGAACAAGCTCTTGACACGATGTACCAGACGCTGTAGTTACTGATATTCCCACAGTCAGAAACAGAAGTTTTTTCCTCAGTTGGTCACATCCTGTGCAGTGTTGTACAGTAGCTACAGGTCATGTGTGATCTTGTGTTTTTACCCTGACCTGTTACCAGCAGCTGCTTAACATTTTTCTAGCACGTTTCGTATTTTTGTTGTATAGCTCTGGGTACTCCTGTCCACAATTAAATATTACTGCCATATTTGAAACATCAAATATCTTCTTATTGGTTATGATTGTTTGGCTGTACACAGCATTTTTTTTTTTTTTTGAGAGTGAAAGTAATTTCTGAAAGTCAAAAAAAAAAAAAACACAATGCACTGCATCTCTGAAGCACTTTGAGTGCATATTTAGGCGAACCAAACAGCATTAATGACACCCCACCCACCATCAGGGGGACTTTTATGATTTCTGTGTTCTCACTGAAGTGTAACAAGCGTCTAATGAGCCTCCAGGGTGAGAAGAGACCAAGAAAGTGGTAACAAACAGAGAAGAGAAGCTGTCAGGTCTCCCTCTCTCTCTATCTCTCCCCATCTCCCTCTCCCTCTCCCTCTCCCTCTCCCTCTCCCTCTCCCTCTCCCTCTCCCTCTCTCTCTCTCTCTCTCTCTCTCTCGCTGTCTCTCTATCTCTCTTTATGGCTGTCTTTCTGTTAAATAATTGAAACTACAAAACTGCCAACACAGAATCAAAGTCATGTATTGGCAAAAAATGGTTGCACTTTATTTTAAGGTGTCAATCTTACAGTGTAATTATACATGTACTGTAAGTACTGAGTAATGTTAATTAGCTACATGTACTAACTATACGGTTCGGATTAAGGCTTAGTTTAGTGTAACTTGCATGTAATTATGCATAATTTATTGTCATTATAATAGTAAGTGCATGCAACGTGTAACAAGGACACCTTAAAATAAAGTTTGGCTCTCAGCTTGTGTGTGTCTGAGAGAGAGAGCGAGAGCGAGAGCGAGAGAGAGAGAGAGAGAGAGAGAGAGAGAGAGAGGTTTTAGTCCTGTCCTGTATTCAGACACTCTCTTGCGTGGGCCTAATTTTTCTGCTCCCATTTACAGCCGGACTGTCCCATCATTCACACACAGCATCCCAGAAAAAAAAAAAAAAAACACTGATCACTGCTATTTAAACCATTTATTAATCTATTTATTAGTTTGTTTGTTCACATTTCATTCCATAATCTAGATTAATTTAGAGAGAGCATAAGAACATAAAGCTAAATGAATTTCCCCTTCTCATTGTTATAATGCAAAAGGCTTTACTTTCTTAAACTGGAGTCTAATATCATCTTCTCCCTGTGCGTGTGTGTAAAGCGCTGTCACTCTGACTGAATGTGTGCCTGCTGTGATTCCTGTGCATCAGCAGGATCACACTGTGATCTTCTGTCTTTCTGTCAGTCTCCCCCCACTTTTATGACACTCTGCATCACCGTCACCCTCAGGCAGCCAGCAGCAACACTGACGCCTCGAACGGGGCAAACCCATAGAGACCCAACACAACCACACTAACTGCTCCAGTACACACACACACACACACTGAGCAGACTTGCAGGGTGGGCTTGTCCCAGACAACAATCTGAGAAAAACAAACACATTCACCTCAGAGACTCATACAAGCATTTAGGTTCTAAGTAGAATCGCTCCTACACTAAAAATAACCTACGCTACAAGATGCAATATCAACAATAGTTTAGCTAATCATGATATGGTGCAGCCACATTAGCAACATTTTTCAGTCAAAACTCAGGTAATAGTTGGTTAATAGTGAGAATCGGAAGTAACTTTAAAGTGTTAACAGAAATGAAAAAGAAAGTCTATTCATACTCTAATGACTTCTGGCTGACATGTGCACCAAATGTCTAAAGGGGACCATCAAAATAAATTGTTACCAGTACATGTAATTAATTAGAATTACTCTGTGATTATGTATCTGTATATATGAACACCTAAAGAGTGACTTTGTATTTACTGTGGAAATGAAGAGCATGCCACAGTTGCAGCCCAGTTGCATCTAATCTGGACAATTGCCTTAAAATGAAGCAGAGCATCTCTAAATTATGCCAGTGCATGAAAGTAGAGCTTTCCCAGAACTAAGCAATCATGTAATTCATCACAGTGTTCTCCAGGCCGCTGTCTGGACAGAATGCAATCTAGATCACCACTGGCTCTATATAGATCTTATATTCCACTGAGAGCGAGAGAAAACACCTGCACTACGAACCTTTACAGCAAACGCAGTGACCCTCCATGTCTTTTCAAGGTTTTATTCTGAACTATAATTGATAGATTGAACTCTTTTTCTGACTGTTGTTGTTTGAGAAAACTGATTTCTAGTCTTTAGTCAGTTATACTGGTTATGTAGTGCCACAATCAAGAAATCTGGACTTACAGCCAATCATCATCATGGCCACGGCGAAGATCTTCTCTGCATCTGTGGTGGGAGCGATGTTCCCGAAGCCGATACTGGTCAGGCTGGTCATGGTGAAGTACAATGACGTGATGTAGACGGAGTTTTTGCTGGGACCCCCTTCCCACTTTTCGGTGCCGCTGACATTGAAGTGATACGGTGTGCCGGCGGCTTCTCCCAGAAGATACAGCCAGCTGTTCCTTCGGAGCAAGTTTCTGTCTTCATCTATGACCTCATAGTCTCCAATGCTGTACCAGATGCAGGCCAGCCAGTGGGCGGCCAGGCCAAACACACAAACCAGCAACACCAGCACCGCCGCACCGTATTCAATGTAATGATCCAGCTTGCGGGCCACGCGGCCGAGACGCAACAAACGCACCACCTTCAGAGAGCTGAAGAGGCTGCTGATGCCCTGCAAGAGAGAGAGAACTTGTTGAAGAATAGCGGATTCAGAAGATGATTTTAACCAATAGGTACAGTCCAAAAAGAGACTTAGACTGCTACAGACTGTGAGATTTCAGCAATCAAAAGATGATTTAAAGCACACTGTGTAACATGGTTCTAATAATGTGGGTACGACTGAATGATTATGACACATACTGAATCATATGTTACTTTGAAAGTTAGTATAGAAGAACAAAATGTCATCGGTATCCACTAGTGGAGCTAAATGAATCACACTTCTACTTCCATGATATTTAAGCTTTAGAGCCATGTTATGTTGATCAAAAAATAATTTCATTTTGCATTTTTACTAGTACTAGTCAGTACAGTTGGGTCGTAGCAGCAAACACACAGTGAGACAGTTTTCAAAACAAATTTTTGGTTGCAAGACTGTGACAACAGCCGTATTTGAACCTCTGTCACAGTATGATGCAGGACCACTGATTAAGAGTAAAGACCTAAAAAACTGGCACGGCTGTTTCACACTGGTCATCTTTCATCTGGGACAGATCATTATCGTACAGTGTATACCGGTATTGGTTCTCAAAATATTGTTCTGTCACTGTATGCTAATGCACTTGGTTCCCATTTAAAGGGGTCATGAACGGAGAAAACAAAATTCCCTCGATCTTTTGACACAAGAGGTCTTTGTCCTATAAACACATAGTTGTAAGTTTCAGAACTCAAAACTTTCTTGTGGGCCTAAAAACAGCGTATATTGACGCCAATCTGCCAAAACAACCACTTGTGGAATGTTCTACTCTATGATGTAACAGTGTGGTGTGGATAAGCACCGCCTCCACAGATGATCAACACCTGCTTCTACATCACTGCCTGTTTAGCCACGCCCACCAATACTACAGCACTGACTTTTTAGACCCATCCACTGATTCTTCATCAGTCAGTTTAGCCCCACCCACTGGTTTTGAATGAAGTTTCATACCACATCAGTAAAAACTCAATCTTTTGTTCCCTGCATTTTTTACTGTGGATTCATTTAAAAACAATGCATAATTCGACAGGATTTTCATGAAGATTAACTAATCAATCTATGTTCTGTGATGATATTGGACCTGACATCAACACTGTGAGCTAAGATCTGTTTTCATTACATGATCACTATCACTTTGTGTATTCTTAAAGATAATTTTTTATGTTATTTAAGTATTTATGTCCATCTGTGAAGGCTGTCAAAACATACGCAACTATTAGCCAATCATATCAGTGAGTGCTTACTTCAGAGTCTACAATCCTCCACGCTAGTGTTTTGATGAGTGGGATTAAAAACAGGACAGAAAATAGCCTATTACTTCTAAATTATTATGTTTTTTGAACAGTGCAAAATAAAATACAAAGAAAGTTCATGGCCCCTTAATAATAAATAGTTTGGATACACTTTATTTTGATGGTGTCCTTTAGACATTTGGTTGACAATAAGTATCTTTGTAACTGCATATCAACTAGCAGTCATTAGAGTAGACTGTCTGCTTAATATCTGCCAGCACTTTATTCCCATGCTCATCTATTAAAGATTCTACTGTCTTATAAGTAACATTGCAGGCATATGTCAACTTATTCTACTAAACCTAAATTATATTTTTATTACTCTAAACCCAATCAATCAGTTCAAAAATCCTCACGCCCCTGCAGGAGCACCTCAACCCTGTATCCGAGTGGCTGGGCTTTAACTTTACTCTGCCAACAGCATCAGCAGAGAAAGTATGGGTAACTGATGTTGACGTGCCCAGCACAGACGTCTTCAGCTATTGCTGTGGGAAAGAAGACAGTGTGTGTGTGTGTGTGCTGTAATCTCCTGCTCTGACACTTCTGTTCCCCCACAGGCTCTGCTACTGCGGCCTGACAGCTATGTAAAGCCCCAGAAACTAAAGCTCTGAGTGTGCACTTCCTAACGTGGGATTAAATGAACGAGTCTGTGCTAAAATCAAGACCAAGCACAGCACCTGACAGGTTGTGCGGGGTTCTTAAAGTTAACATGAAATTGAAAGTCACCCATTTTTCTTTCTTTCTACCAGTTCCTTTTCTCAGTTCATGTACATTATACATCTGTGCACATTATTATTTAAAGAAAATTACAATTAACATTTAAAGTCTAATAACTTGCTCGAAAAAATTAATCTGGTAACACTTTATTTTGGTAGTCCGCTTTAAACATTTTTCAACCTCTAACTTTGTAACTACATGTAAACAAGCAGTCATTAGACCATTAGTATATTAATATCTGCTAACACCTTATTTTGATGCTTCCCCAACAGACAGTTGGGGACAGTTTAAACTACTAGACTGTTCCACTACTTAAAAATCATGACACAATCTGTAGCTGGTAAATGTTCATGGCACTTAGACATTTTACGATATACAAGAGTCAGTGCAAGAGTGTCCTGTTCCAACATCTCAATGTCATTAAAGTGCTGCTTGTACAGAGCGAACACAATCTGTCACCCACAGTCGCTCCTGAAAGAATCCTGAATCCCTCTCTCTAAGGATCCCTGGATTATGAAAGTCTTAAGTCTTAGAGAATGTCAATGTCTAATAGTTAATTTACAACTAACACAACAAATACTCAACTGCGTGGCTCCTACTTTTATCATATTTCCAGTCTCCATACAGAACACACATGCTGTTTCTGTGGCTTCTGTACTGAATCACAATACACAAGCCACTAATGAGCATGACTTCTACCTGACATTGCTTTTGAGTGGGGATAATAAGTCTAGTAGCTGCTGATTTTGGCTCACAGACACAATGTTGTGATGTAGATGGGCTTATATATTAGCAAACACATATGTCTTCTCAGCTAGAGGTTTCTAGGTTTTCTTACAGCTTCTCCATGGAGGGACTGAAGTCCCATGTGGTGACTTGCAAAAGCTTCTCAATTACATACTAATTACAATAACTGAGGAGAAAGTCTCCAGCAGAAGCTGGAATTGAAGCTATGCTTGAAGGATCTGGTAATGATGGCTCCTGGGACACCATAGCCATTAACAATGATGACTTCTGAGGGGCATGAAGTTATGGACCAAAGACAGATGGATGTTAGGAGGGTCTAAAGCCTGTGTCTCCTGTGGTGGTTTCTCTTGGAGGTAAACCGCAATGATTTAAAGAATCTATGCATGATGTAGAAATATCACTCACAAAAAAAAAAATCACTGCCAGCTTCATTCACAGATGTCCCAAGGGAAATACCTGACATGCTAGGATGAAATCAATCCTGAATATCCTGCTTCAGTGCGGAAAAGCCATCAAGACTGACTGTGAGGCAATAATACAATTTCAGCAGAAAGATTGAGAGTGACACGGCTTGCAGACAACACTTCAATATTCCTTTTTGTGTTTTATTTTAATAGCACAGCAACTTTACACTCAAAGAAGAAAATCTTTGGACGTACCATCCTGTCATTGGGGCAGTACCTTCAGTGACATTTTTGTACCGTATTTAATCCTAAAATATTAATTTAAGTACGTTAAGGGTACAGTGTTACTTGGTACATTGTATATATTGTTACTAATATACAAATTTAGTTGTATAGTGCTTTTCACAATACACACAGTTTCAAAGCAGCTTTACAGATAGTCAGACCTATGTCTTTAATACCTTAGCTCTTTACAATAATGATATTACGATATATAACAATGATGTGAGTGATTCTCTGGATTTAGGTCTAGTATCTATTGTATATCAATGTAGTATAAGTTGTATTAAGCAGTGTTTAGTAAAAGCTATGGGTGAATGGTCAGAGGACAAATCATGGGAGCCTGTTTAGCAGGAGCATCTGTCTTAAGTAGTCCAATTGTGTGGTCCTTTAAGAACAGCTTTTAAAATTATGACTGCATGCACAAAGCATGGTAGGGTTCATTAGAGAATAAGAATAGTGGACAAAAACCTTAAGTGAGTGACAGAGAATGTCAGACACTAAGGATTGTTTAATTGTTGGTCGGTTGTGTTCTGAACAAGAGTAATCAATACTCAAAAAGTGTTGAAGAAAATATGATTGACTGCCAAAAAAAGTGTAAATATGCCTGAGTGTTCAAAACCAAATAAAGCGTTCAGACAGAGTAAATTATTCTCCAAAAGCATCAGTGAAGGTACAGTCATTTGCCTTAAATGAATGAATGAATGAATGAATGAATGAAGTTTTATTATTGTGTCATGCGTATAATTACGCCCAGCCTTTACAAGGACTTACAAGACACCACCATTAATAATCATAAGTAAGAGGATTTATATACAAGATAGATGTACCAGATAGACAGATCCAAAGTACATAGAATACATTGCTCCCCAAATAATAGTAATAGAATTAATAATAATAATAGTACATATGTATTCAAATTCATGCATGTATGTAATCCTATACACATGTATTCTCATTTATTCACATAATCACCCATATAAACACAATCCTACACAGAACAAAATTAAATCATTCAAATCAAAATGAAATCTTATCATTATTTTTTTAATGATAAAAGCTGGTATTCCATCCAAAGTTGCAAATTTAACTTAATTTGAATATTGCATAAAACATTTGTGAATAAGCACCGCTTCCATCCAATGAGTCAAAGAGTACAAAATAGTCACTTCTTAATATACTTCCAAATATACTAAATATCTCTAAAAAAAGTAGGAAAAGCCACTGAATATAATCATTTTCATATATAATAAATGACTTGTGCCTCAGAGCGAACAGACAAAACACAATAAATGCTGTCATTTATTCGGCAAATGTATTTGCATTTCCCATTTTATGCATTAAATCTTTTTTACACAAGGCAAAAACCTACTCAAGTGGGTGTAAAAGATTTTAAAGCTTTAGATTTTTATTCTAAATTTGGTCTACTTTATTTATTTTTTATTTAGGCCTATTCTAAATTGCAAATTCAGGTAACACTTTAGAATAAGGTTCCATTAATTAATGTTAGTTAATGTATTAATTAACATGAACAAACAATGAATAATACATTTATTACTGTATTTATTCCTCTTCGTTAATGTTAGTTAATGAAAATACAGTTATTCATTGTTAGTTCATGGTAATTCACAGTGCATTAACTAATGTTAACAAGCCCAACTTTTGATTTAAATAATGCATTAGTAAATGGTGAAATTAACATGAACTAAGACTTATAAATGCTGTAGAAGGATTGTTCTTGCTTAGTTCATGTTAACAAAAGTAGTTAACTAACATTAACTAATGGAACCTTATTCTAAAGTGTTACCCAAATTCAAAATGCACAGTAAAACAGGGTGTTGGAAGCATAGCTAATGTCAAGAAATACAGGATATGTTTTTAATTTTGAATATTTAACATCGATTGTTTCTCTAATTTCAGACACAATGCTATAATGTGACGCAATCCTTTCTGCAGTTGAAAAAGTAAGATTATGGTAAATATTTTGGTTGAAAATTGGGTAGCACTTTATTTTACAGTCCTGTTCCTTATGTACATACTATGTACTTATTATAGTACTTACAATAACTATGTAATAACTAGGTACTAACCCTGAACCAACCCCTAAACCTAACCCTACCCCATGTAGTCACCTTGTATTACCAGAATTTTCTTAGATAAATACACTGTAAGTACACTATAAGTACATGTTAGTACACGTACTGTAAAATAAAGTGCAACTGAAAATTGTTTATATCGTGGTGAAGATTTGTTACATTGCACACTTCGAAGTGCTTTAAACAGGGAGCTGCTAGAAAGTCCCCAAACAACAAAAGAAAAAAACTGAATTACTGTAAGCTGGATGATGGTGCTATCATCTTATGTAGAGCTGCTTTACAGCTGAATTGCATCTTGCAACATCAATAATGGTAATGAATTGAACTGAATCAAAACCGATTAATAACATTGTTGCCTTCTGTACAATGGCTTATGGCCAAACCGAACTGAGCTAAATAACGACATTGTCTTTAGAGCTCACTTACAGTTTCCATAATTGATTCAGATGTTATTCTATTTTAATACCCTGAAACTGTTTTGACACAATCTGTTCTGAATAAAGCGTGACTTGACATAATGCTTAAAGCTCCAATATGGAGGAATTTTGTAATAAAATTTCTGAAAATAACTTGCACAGTGTGATATATTTACTCCAGTTATGTACATACAGTATCTCAAAAGTCTCCAAAGATTTTTTATTTCAGAGAAATTTCGATTTTAAATAACTGGCCGTCCCAGAAAAGAAATGTCGCCTCTCAGTGACGCAATGTCCGCTCTAAACTTTGTTTCCGGTGTAGACCATGTGATGTTCCACCACACCGGTCAAATGTCACATGGTCAAATGCGGAAGTGGTGGTTATGTTATAGCCGCGCGTATGGTTTGGTTGTTGACAAACGGAGGAATAATACCAGGATAAATATTGTAAATATAAATAAGATAAATATCGCGAGTGTATTGATAGACAGGTAAGCAAACCAATTATTTCGTTATTGTACAAGCAACGTAATAGTTACAGTAAAGATGATTACACCACATGCCTGTACATTCTGTCACTTTAGCATTTTTTTATAAATAACGTTACCTGTGAGAAAATAACATAACGTGGCAAATGGACTGTTTCAGTTTCAATAATAGCACTTATAAACAAAGTTATATTGCTCTTTGTACTAAGGTAAAGATTTTTATCACGTGTGGTGACCGAGATTATGGCAGTACAATTAAATACAATCGGATATGTGTTGTTAAAAATATATTTAGTCATTACTTGCAAATGTTCGTTCAAATTTACTTTTAGAACGATTGGGTTGAGCACGTTAAACAACACGGCATTAACCATAAACACGTACACTGCACAACATTAACCCAACAAATCATTTAACAAATAGCTGTAAGTTGTAACGGGATAATATATGTAACGGAGGCCAGCGAGTAGTGTTGTGCAGGGTTGTGCCTCCTTGTTAGTGCGTTCGCCTCCCATGCTGAAGACCTGGGTTCGAGCCCCACTTGGAGCGAGTGCGAGGAGTGTCAGAGAGAGAGGGGTATTACATAAAATAATACGATCAGATATACAGGTAATACAAAAACGAATAAATGACCTCATCGGTGATCATGATTCGTTTATCCAATTTAGATACATTGCTATGGTGAAAACGCATTAAAAACGACATCTCCCTGCATCATCAAGCTTCGCCTTTGTTATTGTTGGAAATGCGCCCTCTTGTGGTCAATTACAAAAATCACATATTGCAGCTTTAAGTGAGCAAGCTAGATGCGACAGTGGCAAGAACCAAAAAACTACATTTGAATGATGTCGACTTTAACATTAACAAGAAGTGCACAATGTATCTTATTAGGGTAGATTTAAGGATGTTGTCCAACTGACAAGCATTTGACAGTGTAAATAAGAAAACTCACCTCGTCAACGTTCTCGAAGGCGTTAATGACGTCATAAGGAAGACAGGAGAGGAGGTCAATGACGAACCAGGTCTTCACGTAGTTCATCCGGATGAGCTTTGGGTCTGAAATCACTTCCCCAGCAGGTCCAACAAAAGTGGTGTGGAAGTTGAGCACAATGTCCACCAGGAAAATCACATCCACAATGCTGTCCACCACCAGCCAGGTGACGTTGTTTTGCTTGGTCTTGAAGGACACGTTGTAGGGGACCATGATGGCCGTGTAGAAGGTGAGGATGAGAATCACCCAGTCCCAGGTAGTTTTGAAGGTGCAGTAGTGCAGGATGATGTGAGGAGGTGTTTTCGGAGCCTCTTGCTTGTACTGCGGGAGGATTTCAGAGCCTAGCTGCAATACCTGATGGGTAATAAGAAGAAGACATAACTGTCTAAACAGGAGCTATGAACATTATGCGAGACAGCAGGAGAACATTTCCTCTTTCAACAAACTGCATCTAAACAAAGAGACTGTCAGGATCGGACAGTTTCCACACCTTTGTCACAATGACAGCATGGATCTGGGAATGGAGATATGCATACACTTGCTTCTATTCAAAAGAACAAACGAGAAGACAGCCTTTCAGTTCTGCCACAAAAAGCCCCATACAGCAGACTAACATTATCTGGTGTACTTTACTGGAATAACCCTTAGTGAAGATAATGAAACTTGAGTGTGGATATTGCAATGCGTGCATGGTATGAAATGAAGTATATTTACTTTGAGACTGATTTATGTACACACTAAGAATTCACATCAAACTAACTTATTTTTAGTGTTGTGTTGAATTACTGCATGCAGAAGTTGTGCATTCGCCCCAGATTCTGCTGTGAAGAGCCAGTATCATCTGTCTCAGAGCATGCAGTGGGTAATAATAGCAGTATGCACTGCAACACAACTTTATGCACAGATGCAACTAAAGCACACCTCCGCTTCATAATCATTTGTTGCGAGTCTAAATCAGTGCAGAAGCAACTGAAGGACTCCCTAGGAATAAAACCTATGTGCTGTGATCTATCGGTTGAGCTTTTTTGAACAAGAATATTTTTATTTATTGTCACATAAGCACTTGAGCTGCTATAAACACAGGAGGCTTATCAAATGTTTCCTCAGAATGTGCTCAGAAAGGGCTTCAGAGCTGATGTTGAAACTAAAGGGAGAAGTTCATGTGGAGTGTGTTATGTGAACAGCAGCCGCACATGTTGGAGATTTATCTCAGGACAGCAGAGGGGCTTCTGGGATTGCAGCAGACACTCTTGGCTGAGAGTGCTCAAGGTATAAATGGCTAGAGCAATCATTTGATGAAAGTGCTTGAACACACAGACACACATGTAGCCACACACACACACAAAGACGTTTATTTACCTCGGCCAGACGGGACTGCTTGTGGACGCTCTCGCCTTTGTGCACAGTCGGAGCCAGCTGCTGTAAAACTCCACGGCTGCTCGTCAACGCCCGTGTCAGACGGGCAAACTTACCCCAGCCTTAATTCATAGAGAAAAACAAAAGGTCAAATGTAAGGTCAGTGTTTAGTAAATCAATATTATTAAATGGTTTCTGCCTATGACAATAAATTAGTCTATGCACTCTCAGAAAAAGGTAAAAAGCTGTCACTGGGGTGGTATCTTTTGTAACATTTAGGTATTAATATGTACCTTTGGGTGTACCCGTATGGACCCTTTAGGTACAGATGCTTATCTTTTGAAACTTTCCTGATGTAATTTACATGTAATGAAACACCTGGGGTGATGGGAAGTGTGTCAAATCAAACCTTTAGACGAGTCGTCTTCAATAGGCTGCTTGAATGCAGTGATATCACTGAAGGTACAGAGGAAAAGGACAACTTTGTCCTGTTCGTTTCGGATGGGAGCAATTTTGACGAAGAACCACACTGGCATCCCTGCAATATCAGCAATATATTTAAATGAGTTGATACATATGATAAACATGGACTCTTTTGAATCATTGCGAATGGTCAACGTACTGTTCTTCTTGTACATGAGTATTTCAAAGGAGTTCATCTCGTAGTTCTCAAAGGTCTGTCGGACTTTCTCGCAGGTTTCTTTGTCAGTGAGTTCCCCGTACATGAAGCTGAGATACATGAAGGACACATAGGCTACATCACCAAGAATCCCTACAACAATAAACTATATATATATATATATATATATATATATATATATATATATATATGAGAAGAAAACAGGGACGGAACCTGCATGTGCTGCTCTTCTGCATGACTTCAGCTCGATGGTATCCAGACAGCTTGCAGAATCCATCATTACTGTAGACAATAGGCCAATCCAGTATCTGGGCATTCCCCAAAACAAAATTGGTGTCTGCCAGGAAGTAATGAAACATTATTTTTCATTCTGACACAACTCCCACATTGGCCTTAAGGTGCAATCACATTTTCAGTGAAATTTCTCAGGGCAAAAAAAAAAAAACAGATTAATTGTCCATTACTGGAGTAGCAGTGTATGAATCACGACTCAAACAGAAGTCTCTGCAAAACGAAGCATAGCTTTCTGTTGGTCAACACAGCCAATTCACGTAATCAATTTGACATCTTTGGAGAAACCTTTCGCCCTCATGCGACATTCACGACTGTGTTGATTCCTATTGAAATGACTGGATTTCGCACACAAAAATCCACTGAAAAGGAGTAAATGTGACAGCACCTTGGGTGAATTAGATGGGTGAACTGTGGAAACAACTGTAAACTATTTGGGATACTTTTTCGGGCTTGTTACTTTAACACATAGTAGGCCATTGTGTTGCTAATTGTCTTTATTAATCTCAGGTTAAAGGACATATAAACTGTTTTAATTTGGCTACTACCTGGTTAGTTTAGCGCTCTTGTAGATGCCATCATGATAATACTGATTGGCTGATGGCACCACAAGAAGTGCACCGTCCCAAACCCTTCAGCTATCAATTATTCTGAGCTCTGACGACAGACAGCAGAAAGGGATAATGCATAAATCCCTTTAGCATCCACTATATTATAATGCCATACTGTATTTCCCTCATTATTCTTTAGTTAGAGCATTTACCAGCTGCTGAAGTGAAACCAGACAAACATCGAGTATTTCTGATTTATTTTTTATTTTTTTAAATACTACATGTCCAGTGTATGAACAGTCCGTATTAAAAGTATATAAAACCATTGACATTGACACTTATATATGGTTTGTATCTAATTTGTCTATATGGCAAACATCTGGGATCCACTTTCTCAGAATACCTATGATATTCGATTGTTTTTCTTCTTATTATTGTTGAATAATTGTTTAGAGCACAATAAACCCAGATTTTAACATTTCATAGCCCTACATTTTACGTGTGAACTGCGTCACCAAATGCAGTGTAAAATGAAACAATCCAGAGTTAGGATGTCGTTCACCCACAGACAGCAGATCATGAATGAAATACAGCCACAGGGTTTCATTTAGGGTGTATTATAACATATGAAGAAAAAAATAACATAAAGAAAAAAACAGTGACAGCCAGTTTGTGAACTGGCATTGTGAAGAATCAATTCTGTTGTTAATTAGAATAATAAATCCAGGGTTTACATGTTTACAGTATCAAATCTACCATGGACTAATAACTAAATCACAGTCATTTTTTTTAATTGTCCTATTCACCAGCAGGCACAATTATAGAAGTAGCTTATCAGTTTTCAGCATTATTAATCGTCAGTGCAGAACATTAATCTCTATTAATGCAAACATTGCCCTTATTGTTAGACTATTGATGCCTCCCCAAAAATCCCGTGATTATGTAACTTAGCGCAAACAGTTTAATAAGCCGAGAAGCAATTATGTGATAATAGAAAATCACTTCTATTGATCTAGAGCTACAAACTACAGATGTCAAAGCAAACAGTGACAGAAACATAACCACACAGGGATGGATGGCACTCATCACATTAAAACACCAGCTATATACCTGTCTGTCTATGAGAAAATGTCCAAACTGAAAAGTTGAAAGGAAAAAGTGAGTTACAGCAAGACCAAGCACCATTTAATAAACATAGCAAAATGATTCAGATTATTTCTTTATTCCCAAATTAAAATCAACCTTAAAACTCAAAATTGCATATATCATACATACTGAATATACAGTATGTGTACACACATATATATATGTATATACAGAAGCACATCAGTCTCAATCAATAGAAAATGTTTATGCATGAAATGCCATATAAAATATGTGAAATGAATCACTGGAATAAAACAGATTTATGAAACCCAGAGAACTGATAGTTATATATGAGGTTATGATAAACTCCAAGCGCACAGATACATCACGTGGAGTAAGTTAATTGTAATATTGCAGAATGCATTACTTCACCAGTTAGAAATTGTGAAAGGCTGTTCTCACCATTAGAGCGGCGGACTATGTTTTCCAGAAAAGTGTTCTGAGGGGCCACCAGTCCTCTGCGTCCCCCGGCCATCCCTGCTCCCCATGCGGTCTGAGATCAGTGTGAGGATGAGGCCGGCTCCTGCCTGAACGCAGCCTACATGATTATGGCCAGAGTAAAGAGCCTGATTCAGGATATAAGCACAGGCTGCTCGAGCCCCCCCTACTGCTGAAGAGTCTCACATACACAACATCTGTGTAAAGAGAGCTAACATGTGCTGAGTCTCACAACCAGTGATCAACATAGACATCTGTTGGTGAGAGAGAGAACTACACCACACATTTTTACTTTACTAATTAGAGGTCCAAATCTGAAATCCTATTGTGTTTGTTCGGATTACTTGCTTCATCTTGATTATCTTTCTAAAAGTGTCTGGGCATCTTACATGTTAATTACACAATGTTTAGTTGAGTAGTTTTTTTTTAAATCTATTAATTGATTGACAGTTTTAAATAATATAGTGCTTTGTTAGGTTTAAATAAGATAGCGCTTTCAGCTAAGGTTTAGGTTTAGCAGTGACACACACACACACACACACACACACACACACACTTTATATTACATATACATTACATATCTATATATATCTATATATCTGTATATATAGGGTACAATGGCGCTAAAGGCCCATCTCAAGAAAAAGGGTAAAAAGGTAAAACCAGTGTGGAGTTAGGATTAGGCTCAATGATCTTTTTTTTTTTAAGTTAATACTTGTTATATAAACAATCACTTCAGCAACACTTGTACTATTTTCAGCTTATTTAGAAAAATATATGTTTTTTTCTTCATTAAATATGCAGTCTTTAAAATATTAATATACAAAAATATATATTTTAAAATGCAGAAACAATTGTTTTAATAGGTAAAGATTCTGAAAGTATTGAAGGAGATCCAATAAAGATAACTGATTATATACTTAAATTATTAACAACAAAATATTTTATTATGATAAGCATTATGTTTTTAAATATGATGGTTTCATTCTAAACATGGTGATTTTATCTCTAATAAGGACATATGATATTTACCATCTGAATCTAACCATGCCAACAAATGGAAAAAACAGCCAAACAGCTTTTTACCCCAAATACCATATATTTTTTGTTATTTAAAAACTGTTGTTTTAATTATCTTAAACAAAACTGAAAATTATAAAGAAGACCTTTCTCAAAAGATATGCATTCATTTGAGTGATTCTCATTTGCTATCTATCTATCTATCTATCTATCTATCTATCTATCTATCTATCTATCTATCTATCTATCTATCTATCTATCTATCTATCTATCTATCTATCTATCTATCTATCTTAGATCCTGTAAGCTTTGCACTGCTGCACTTGTTAGCATCAAGAATCAGAAAAAAATACCCATGCATCTTGAAAAGCAGATGTTTTTGAAAGTGCTATGCCACATTTTGGTGCCATCTAGTGGTTTAGATGAAAATAATATCAAATTCGCCTTTTACCCAAGTAGTCTTTAGGCTTGTTGTAAAAAAAAAAAATTATAATAAAATAAAAAATTCAGAGGGAGGAGCCAGGAGGAGGCAGGGCGCACTATATGGAGAGAGGCTTACCCGTCCGATACAGTATTGAACTTATATCAGATGCTGACGAGAGCCTCCTGTCAACGCAACTACACCTTTCCATCTTACGTCTAGAGAGGCTTACCCGTTCGATGCTGTGAGCACTGAGCACCCATCGGACATCGGCAAGATTCCCCCGAGAGTCACCCAACTTTACTTTCCTGTTTGACAGTTGGTGGGGTTAAGCTTTCCAATGAAAGAGTCTTGACCTCCTGCCAAACGCTGACCAAGCTCTCTCTCACTTTTTTAACAATTCCAGATTTAAGCTACAATTTAAACTAATATTCCCAGTGTGGTGAGTAATTCTTATATCAGAAACAATCAATACACTTATACAACATCTCTCTATGTAGATCGCTATATAAAGGGTTAATATATGATTGTGTTTGCTGTTTGGGTAGACATATGATGTTTATTATGTTACTTGTTGAAATATTCATGCAATATAGTTGGTAAACAAAGTTTAACGCAAGTCTGTGACACGAGATTGTTCCAGAAATTCATGTTCTATCACATGTGGTAATGCTTAATTAATTGTGATGTGAAACATTGCTAATTATTCATTGTGAACTTTTGTGTTTGAAGTTTGACCGCACATGTATGCGCATAAATATGCAAGTATGTAATATGTAAACAACAACCAATTAACCAAAATGTGTACAGTGTGAGTTCTGCACTATTGGAATAAAGGACAAAATCAAGTTCCAAATTAAATGTTATCATTTCACGTGTAACATTAAAGTCAAACACGTGGAAGAAAGAAAAATAATAACAACATGGACCAATAAACAGAAGAAAGTTCTACCCCAGATCAATAGACAAAAGGGTCTCAAACATCAATGTTGAGGTGCAAAAGCTGCTGTGACATGCTTGATTACACAGATTTTCAGTCCAAAGAGGTAGAGATGAAACTTGTTGCTTTGGATGAGGCTGTTATATGGTTCATGAGATTCATGATATGTACCATAAAACTAAAAGGCTTGAAATTCAAAGATGCTGAGATGGAGGAAAATTGATGAAAGGCTGAGTTAACGACAATAAACAAAGATTTCTCGACTCCTGTCTCAGGGAACCCATTCCTTAACTTTTTTCCCATCATTCTCAGCAGAATTCTTTATCATTTGAATTCTACATCAGTACGCTGTCGGTCTAGCTAGAGATGCTATCTCATACTGCTTGTACAACACTAACTCTAGCCTGGGCTATGCAGAAGCCATGGCTATTCTGAAAAGACGTTTTGGCAATCCATATGCAATATCACAAACATGGGTTGATAAGGTGCTCAATCACAAAGATGACAAGTAGTTGCAAAGTTTTGAAGATGTTCTGTGTAGCTGTCGCGACACACTAAAGGCAATGAAATGTGACAATGAGCTAAATGTTGGACGCACTTTGCTACAGATTGTAGAAAAGCTGCCTGAGGACATAAAGAAAAGATGGCACACGATAAATTATGAGATTGTAAAATCTGGACATTTACCAAAGTTGGATGATGTAGTCTGTCTTGTTGTATCTGAAGCTGCCAAGAGAAGCCAATCCAAACTTTGGGTATCTTCTTACACCTGCCAGTTGAAATTCTCCAGAGAGTTCTAAAGCAAATGTGAAGTCAAGCTTCAATAAGAAAAGGTAGACATTAACAACAGTGTCAGTTATTAATGAATTCACCATATCGTCCACACCAAAGATAACTTCAAGATATTAATGTCAAAAGTGCACTGACACACTGAATGTGCACTGAATGTCTTTACATTGCTTGACAGTGACTCCAATGGGACCTTTGCTTCTATAAAGCTAGTTCATGCTCTTCAACTGGAATCAAGCAAAATGAACATTAAAGGGGGGGGGGTGAAATGCTATTTCATGCATACTGAGTTTTTTACACTGTTAAAGAGTTGGATTCCCATGCTAAACATGGACAAAGTTTCAAAAATTAAGTAGTACGTTTGAAGGAGTATTTCTGTTCCAAAAATACTCCTTCCGGTTTGTCACAAGTTTGGGAAAGTTTTTTTCGAGTATGGCTCTGTGTGACGTTAGATGGAGCGGAATTTCCTTATATGGGTCCTGAGGCACTTCTGCCGGAAGAGCGCGCGCTCCCGTATAGCAGAGCACTGAGAGCACAACAGACTTCACTGATCAGAGCGAGAGCCTCGCGAAATGTCACAAAAGGAGTGTTTTTGGTTGCCAGGGCAAGACAACCCTGCACAGATTACCAAAAGAGAAACAGCATTAAGGGACCAGTGGATGGAGTTTATTTTTACAGAGCATCAACGGAGTTGTGCAAGTGTTTGTGTTTGTTCCCTGCATTTCGAAGATGCTTGTTTTACAAACAAGGCCCAGTTTGACGATGGATTTGCACATCGTTTATTTCTTAAGGATGATGCAGTCCCAACGAAAAAGAGTCACGATTGTGTGTTGGAACCACAGGCGGTGAGTAAAGGCGGCTGCTTCAAATATCTCTGCCTCCTTGTAAGTGCGTCCGCCTCCCATCGGAGACCTGGGTTCGAGTCCCGCTCACTGCCACGGAGGCTGCCATTAACCTGTTTATGTTCTCTGTTTCAGTCCTACCTGACTAGACTTGCTCTCCTGTGCCATCGACTCCACTGTGGTGGTCCTATGCTCAGCCCTGTGGGCTTCTGTCTCGTCTGCTCGGCTCTGGTGGTCCTCTGCTCCGCCCTGGGCTTTAGTCCCATCTGCTCATCTGCTCACCCTTGAACTGATTTCACACACACACACACCTGCATCTGATTTCACACCTGCAGCTTATACACACACCCATATAAGCAGCACACTCACACCACCACACTGCAAAGTCTTGCTTAGCCCCGTCTAGCATTTCCGAGCGGTTTTCCCTGTGTTTGTTATTCCCGTGTCTGACCTTTTGGATTGTGTTTTCTGACTCTGATTCTCTGCTGCCTGCCCTGATCTCTGCTTGTTTCTGTTTTCGATTCTGGTTATTCCTGACATACCTGACGACATTCCTGATTCCTGAAACTTGTGCTGTAAAATGTGTAATGACAGTGGGGGGGGGGGTGGTTCAGATGTTTGCTCGATTAATGAGGAAAGGTCACACATTCAATTGATAAATTAACAGCTAGTTAAAGATGTAAAGGGAACCGAACTACTATAGTATTAATTAATAATAAACTGACATTAGGAATCTATCACTTGTTCTCCATATGTTTCAATATGTGTGTTTACAGCAGCAAATGAAGACTGACACCAGGATGTGGTTTTTCCAAAAAAAAAACTTTTTACTTCGATTTCAGTTTAATAAGAAATAATTCATTATCATTTATCTGTCCGCTGCTTTTGACATGGTTAAGCACTAGATCCTCCTGTCAACCCTAGTGGCAAAGGGCATCTCAGGAACCACACTTCAGTGGTTTGAATCTTACTTATCAGATAGACCCTTCAAAGTATCTTGAAGAGGTGAGGTGTCCAAGTCGCAACATATTACTACTGGGGTGCCTCAGGGCTCAGTTTTTGGACCACTTCTCTTCTCTGTCTACATGGCATCATTAAGTCTGTCATTCAGAAACATGTTTTTTCATACCACTGTTATGCTGTGGCAGTCAATGCTACCTCACATTGAACCTATGATCCGATGGTAGCTTCTTGCATCTCACCTTGTCTTACAGACATTTCTTGCTGGATGAAGGACCATCACCTTCAGCTAAACCTTGCCATGGCAGAACTGCTTGTGGTTCCAACAGACCTATTGCTTCATCACAATTTCACCATCCAGTTAGGCACATCAACCATAACTCCTTCAAAAACAGCTAGAAATCATGGAGTTATGATTGATGATCAGCTGACTTTCTCAGACCACATTGCTAAAACTGTCCAGTCCTGCAGATTTGCTTTATTCAACATCAAGAAGATCAGGCCCTTTTTTTTCGCAACATGCTGCACAACTCCTTGTTCGAGCTCTTGTTCTGTCCAGGATGGACTATTGCAATGCTCTCTTAGCAGGTCTTCCAGCCAGCAGCAGCAAGATACATTTTTAATGAGCCGAAAAGAATACACGTCACACCACTGTTTATCAATTTACACTGGCTACTAATAGCTGCTCGCATAAAATTGTCATTGATGTTTGCCTACAAAACCACCACTGGCTCTGCACCCCTTTATCTAAATTCGTTACTTCAGACTTATGTGCCCTCTAGAAGCTTGCGACCACCCCAACTCAATCGGAGCAGCTGAGTCCTTAGCCATCTTCAAGAATCAGCTTAAAACACATCTCTTCCATCTTTATTTGGCCCTCCAACTTTGGCACTCACTATTCTAATTATATTCTTAAAAAAAAAACAACTAATGCTAGCTTGCTCATTATATCGGTTTTCTTTTTATTTATCAGATTATTTAAAAGCCCTTGCTACGTGTACTGCATTTAAGATAACTGAGACTTGTTATAGCACTTATATTCGAGTTCGCATTTCACTGTTTTAATACATTTTGTTGATTACTAAATAGAATAGGATGAATTAATGCACATTCACATTTAGTCTATAACACATACACACTATGCCTCTGTACTTCCGATTTCTCCCAATATGGGGACAGGAGATTTGTCAGTCAATAAAAGGTAAAAAAGTAACTAACTAGTGTTATATATTATAGATATTTTCTTGTGAATTTAAAAAGTAAAGTTACTTAACTAGTTACTTGAAAAAAGTAATCGGATTACATAACTCGCATTATGGTGATGAGATAGTTTAGGGGAGGAGAAATAAATCTACATTTAAAACTTAAGAAATTAGCACAATTAGCAATGACAGCCAAACAGTCTTTATTGCACAAAGCATAATATAACACTGCAGTATTTATTTAAAATTACCTTTGCAGTATTTATTACACTGCACATTAATTATTCAAAGGTCTCTACACAGTGGGTTTAAAGAGCGGATCCTCACTGATGATCTCCTTGAGCCGTCCATTGTGGATGTTGGACATTGCAGGACACTCAGGGGACATGGTGTCAGGGAAGGGATGGATGGTGGGCTCCCTTTGTCCTGGTATCTGGGGGTCAGGGTGGAACGGGAGGGTGGAGGGCTGCTCAGGTCCTGCAGCAGGCTTGTCAGGGAAGGATGGAAGGGTCATGGGCTTATCCATGGGAGGAAGGACATTGATCATGCCATCAGGACGCCTAACTGTAGTTTTATTCTCATGATCGTGGTGGTGGTGGTGATGCTCATGCTCGTGGAGATGTCTGTGTTTGTGCTCGTGGTCCAGGGCCACCTCATGGTCGTGTTCATGGGTCTCGTCCTTTTTGTGACCGTACTGGTGGTGATGGTGCTCCCACTCATCCTGACCGTGCTCATGGGCATTGGCGTGATGGGCGTGAGCATGGTCGTGCTCGTGAGAGTGTCCAAGATCCTTGCCATGTTCGTGTGTGTGGTCGTGGCCTGAGGTGTGTTCATGGTCATGTTCATGTGTGTGGGGTTTGGTGTGGTCATGATCTTGTTCAGTAGCTGAGCCAGTTGTGCTGCTATGGCTGTGGTCCAGTTCACCTCCAATCAAGTGTTTTTTCTTCTCCTCTTCAGCAGCCTAAAAACAAGAACACATTACAATCATAAGAATATTCCATAAAGTAAATAAGAATAACTTTGCTGATTTTTAGCTAGCTTTAAATTGTTACAATGCCGGTATCAGTATTGGGAAGGTTACTTTTAAAATGTAACTTCAAATAAATTGCAAGTTATTTTATATATATATATATTATATATATATATATATATATATATATATATATATATATATATATATATATATATATATATATATATATACATATACATACATACAGTTCTACTGTAAGGGTTAATCTTACAGTTGAACTCAACAATGATTACTGTCAGACTTTACATTGAGCACATTATGAGGTGAAATACAGATTTAAAATCATATCTTTGAATGCCTATAATAAGAAACACGTTTCCTGTAATAGTTAGGTGTCATATTCTGTGTCCTAAACTCCTGAAATATTGGCATCTCATTTTAAAGAAGTCAAATTTAATTTATGAAAGAAATCAATTAAATCTATATGTATCTGTATAATATTCAGACCTAACCCCCTTTGTAATATTGAACATTTTCATAAGCAACTGTAATTTAAGAACACATTTTGTTTCCTCAGTAACTGCAACTGATTACGGTTACATTTATTTTGTAATTAAATTACGTAATTCCATAACATGTTACTATTTACTCCTTTGACACTTTGTCAATAAGCAATTCAGTGTTGAATTGGCCCTTTAAGAAAAGTGGTTTGTTTCGATCTCAAACACACTGAATGCTGCTGGAAATGGGTAATCTTACCTCTGGTTCAAAGATTTCACACTGAACACTGAGATGCTCCTCGTTGGGGAATGTGACCGAGTGAGAGACTTTGCAGAATCCTTTGTGCTAAACATTGAAAGATCAGTAACGTGAGATAGACATTCCTTTTTAATGGCAAAGACGAACACAACTTATGATGACAGAATCTGTATGCATCTCCATGTCACTTACCGCAAACTCGCATGCCATGACCTCACATTTAGAGACATCAGCAGTATTGTTTTTGGAAGAGCAGACCGTCTCTTGGATGGTGAACTCCACACTGTAGAATCTTCCGAAGTCACGCTAAAAAGATGAACAAATCAATAAACAGTGTTTTTCTTTTATTCTTTTCATCCGAAGTAGCTTGCTCACTTACTCACCTGAGAGAAAGCTCTTGTAATGTTTAGAGGAACAAAGTAGTTTGCCACTGCACTCTCATTATTGTATTTCTCCATGCCCATCTTCACTGTCCTCAAGACTGCTTCATGATCCTCTGGGAGCTGTACAGGGCAATCTGGGCACCGTTCTCTGATTTTGGAGGCAGGCACTACCAAGGGAGTGTTATTTTATTGGATTTGCTTCTGATGATCTTTGCATATGATAAAAAAAATCTGGCTGGTCATTGGTTATTACCTGGTCTCACAGTACAGCTATACTTATACAGACGGGTCACTCTGTGAACTCGGTTCATGTACATAACGGCCTTGCACTGTCCATAGACCTAGTTAGAATAAAGAACAAACATCATTAAAAAAAATTTTTTTATTTTTTTTTATTTTTTTTTTATAAGAATTAGCAAAACCATACTGGGTACTGTTCAGGTTTTCGGATTTCACAGTTTCTCCAGTTTTTCTTGCTGATGGTATGACACTTGGTCTCCAAAACATCAAATGTGAGATAGAAAACAACTCCTGTCTCTCCCTGAAAGAAAATATTGTAAACATTTGTAAAAATCTATAGGTAAAATGCAACGGTATTGCATCCCTAAATACCAGTGATCCTAAAATCTGGCTCACGATATCCACTTTACTGCCAAGTTTAGCTCCACCCAAACAAACCAACCTACCTTTGATTTTCTAATGACCCTTAAATACACTAATTAGCAAACTCAGGTGATTAGGGTTAGAGCTAAACTCTGCAGGAAAGTGGATCTCGCTAGCCAGATTTGAGGATCACTGCTATAGACAGACATCAGATTCAAATATTATTTCACCAAATAGTTTCAGTTTGATGCAGAATTTAATTGGATTCTTAAAATGACTGAGTTGTCTTATAGGATCCATAGAAACACATCTGAAATTAAGTGACTATTTAAATGATCACCCTAGTGGATGTACTTTGGAATGTAAAAGTATCCATAATTACTCACATGCTTCATCTGATGGACATTGGTGAGACGATCAAGGCTGAAAATGTAACCCTCAGTGCGGTCCAGATTGATTTTGTTCATAGCTTCAGCAGCAGCACTGCTTGTTACAGCATCTTTGCAAGAACCGGGGGTCAAAACATCCACAGGGGCCCCATGGACGCACAGGAAGGCCATCATCAGTACCACACACTGCTTCATGGTGGAGCCACAGTCTTGCTACCAGACACAGCACCAAAATCTAGATGGTCCATGGAAGCTTATATATACGACACAAACCCCTCTGTCTACTGCTGATAGGTTACTGACACATGATTCGGTTTCAGTCAACATCACAGCCCCCATACACTCACTCTTATCAGTGGGCTCCACAATGTGATCGAATGGATGATTGATCAAAGGAGAGGGCAGGTTGCAACATGCTGTAGTCCTGAATGGCTTACTGTTGGATGCAGAGTTCAAATAGCTCACTGAGGAGTTTGTGAACTGCTGTTGAAGCCTAATCAATTCAAATGAGGATTGTGTAACACTTCACTTGTTGCAACATGAGGTGAGTGGTTTTATCTTTGCTGTACTTCCATTTTTGGAGGATTCTCAAGAAACAATGACATTATGTTTGCTGTGTGTGTCCCCAATGATTCACTACTGATTTAATTAACAGGATACTAAACTTTACATTTGACTTTTAGTGTGTGTGTGTGTGTGTGTGTGTGTTTATATATATATATACAACCCAATTCCAGAAACATTTTTTTTTTTTGAGTAAAATGAAAACTTAAATGACTTTCAAATCACATTAGTATATTCACAATAGAACACAACAAATGATTAAACTGAGAAATTTTACACTTTTATTGACTAATTTCAAAAAATCATTTCAAATGTTGATAACCCCTGAAACCTTATCTTCTGGCTTGGTTTATTTATTTATTTATTATTTTATTTATTTATTATTTATTTTATTCTTCCAATAAAGTATGTCATTAGGTGATGTTGATGATTTCATTGATCTTTAGACTGTGCCTCAGTTTGTAACTACTTTTTAATTGTATTAACCATGTATATTGACTTTTAAACTTTGCACGTTCTTTTTAAACATCCATGTAAACATAACATTATGTCACAGTGTTCTCTGGACTGTGCTACTTAGAACTGTAAAGTAAATATCATGTTGTTGTAGAAATGTTTTGAACAGTATTTTGTATGATTAAAAGGGTCATATGATATGATATATCATCCACGCGTAATGCTAAGAAAGTTTTAAAAATGAAATGTTTTTGTTGCCTTGTCTTTAAGAAACTGCTGTGTCTTTAGGAAACTCCTTACATGAGCTGCACAAGCTTGTACTTTATATTATACAGTATATTAATCAAGTTTGTTTTGGTATTAACTGAACCTTCAATAGTTCAATGTTCATAAAGTTTAATTTACATTGTGTCAGTCCACAGTGAAATATGCTGAACAAACTGGTAAAATTCAGCCACTTATTTCAAATGTTTGAGAATCTTCAGAAACGTATGCAACGAAAGGGATTTCACCGCCAGGAGAAGTACAATGTTTATGACTTAATTCTTAAAGCTGCAGTCTTTAAGTTTTAACTCTTGTGTCACAATCTCTGTTTGAAACCTGCAGTTGCAGTTATTTGTTTGTGCTCAGGCACGGCTCCAGTGTGATCTGTCAGTCCCCAAACCATTGTGAATACATTACTGAGGAATCACAGATTATACATCTTGGAAATTTGACACAAATAAGAATTTTGAATGGATATTGTCATCTGAACAAGTAACAAGTCTACCACATTTGTTCTGGCCAACTGAGGAAAAAAACATTACAATAAATTGCGCTACCAAATTAAATCTAATTGTCGCTTAGCTCACATCACATCAAACCATGCAAATTATTATTTTCATTATACTTTGTTCACAAATTGTTAATGTTTCTATTTCTGTACAGTCTAATCTCTAATTGTCATAGCATCTGAATTTCATGTAAAGAAATTCTTAACATGCCGTCGAACCATTAGGCAGCTGTGGCCTAATAGTTAGAGAGCTGGACTAGTTACCAGAAGGTTGCCGGTTTGAGTCTCAGTGCTGGCAGGAGTTTTACTGTAGGTGGAGGGAGTACACCCTCAATACCCATGGCTGAAGTGCCCTTGAGCAAGGCACTGAACCCCCAGTTGCTCCCTGGATGCTGGATATACAGGTGCTGGTCATATAATTAGAATGTCATCTAAAAGTTGATTTATTTCACTAATTCCTTTCAAAAAGTGAAACTTGCAAATGTATTCATTACACACAGACTGATATATTTCAAATGTTTATTTATTTTTTAATTTTGATGTTTATAACTGACAACTAAGGAAATTCCCAAATTCAGTATCTCAGAAAATTAGAATATTGTGAAAAGGTTCAATATTGACGACACCTGGAGCCACACTCTAATCAGATAATTAACTCAAAACACCTGCAAAGGCCTTTAAATGGTCTCTCAGTCTAGTTCTGGAGGCTACACAATCATGGAGAAGACTGCTGACTTCACAGTTGTCCAAAAGACGACCATTGACACCTTGCACAAGGAGGGCAAGACCCAAAAGGTCATTGCAAAAGAGGCTTGCCGTTCACAGAGCTCTGTGTCCAAGCACATTAATAGAGAGGCGAAGGGAAGGTAAAGATGTGGTAGAAAAAAGTGTACAAGCAATAGGGATAACCGCACCCTGGAGAGGATTGTGAAACAAAACCCATTCAAAAATGTGGGGGAGATTCACAAAGAGTGGACTGCAGCTGGAGTCAGTGCTTCAAGAACCACTACACACAGACGTATGCAAGACATTGGTTTCAGCTGTCGCCTTCCTTGTATCAAGCCACTCTTGAACAACAAACAGCGTCAGAAAGGTCTCGCTTCAAAAAGGACTGGACTGCTGCCAAGTGGTCCAAAGTTATGTTCTCTGATGAAAGTAAATTTTGAATTTCCTTTGGAAAGTTGGGGGGCCAGTTTTCCTCTGACCAGAGGAAACCAGCAGTTTAATTCCAGGCTGCAGCAAAGTCAGATTGTGCAGAAGAATCATCGGTCCCACTTTATATTAGGTGGCCTTAACTACTATGCACTTACATAAAAAAATAAGTACAGTGTACTTATTGTGTTCATATTGTATTGTAAAACACTTTTGCTGCTATTGAGGTGAGATAGGGGTAAGGTTAGGGAGAGGGTTGGAGGTATGGGTAAGTTTAAGGTGTAAAGTATGGGCCAACAGTGTAATTATAAATGTAATTACAGAAATTAAATACAGATATAATTACATGTCGCTTTTTTTTAATATAAGTACAATGTAAAAATATGTATGTACACAATAAGTACATTGTACTAAATTATTAATTAAAATGTAAGTACCTAGTAGTTAAGGCCACTTAATATAAAGTGGGTCCGAATCATCTGTTTCCTGTCGAAGATGCCATTCTTCTAATGATGTAGCAAGTACATCAGGTGTTATGGGAAGTGTTTCCGGTTCCGGTTTAGCTAATTAATGCAGCCTAAAAATCCTTTAACGGATTTGGATATTAAAAGCATATTAGTATGTTATGTGTATGCCAGGTTAAAGAGATGAGTCTTTAATCTAGATTTAAACTGCAAGAGTGTGCCTGCCTCCCGAACAATGTTAGGTAGGTTATTCCAGAGTTTAGGCGCCAAATAGGAAAAGGATCTGCTGCCTGAAGTTGATTTTGATATTCTAGGTATTATCAAATTGCCTGAGTTTTGAGAACGTAGCGGGCGTGGAGTATTTCAGTGTAACAGGAGCTCATTCAAATACTGAGGTGCTAAACCATTTTGGGCTGGTTTGCGGTGCCATGTCATCTGATGGTGTTGGTTCACTGTGTTTTCTGAGGTCCAAGGTCAACTTGAACTTCATAACACAGTGCCAAAGCTTCCAGTACCTAGTTTAAGGACCATGGTATCTATGTTCTTAATTGACCAGCAAACTCGCCTGACCTTAACCCTTTAGAAAATCTATGGTGTATTGTGAAGAGTAAGATGTGATATGCCAGACCCAAGAATGCAGAAGAGCAGAAGTCCACTATTAGAGCAACCTGGGCTCTCATAACAGTGCCAGTACCTGAACAACTCCAACTGCCGCATTGCTGCAGTAATCCAGGCAAAAGGAGCCCCATATAAGTATTGAGTGCTGTACATGGTCATACTTTTCATTTTTATACTTTTTAGTTGGATTTCTTAATTTATATTCAAATTTTCTGAGATACTGAATTTGGGATTTTCCTTAGTTGCCATTTATAATCACAAAATTAAAAGAAATACACTTTTGAAATATATCAGTCTGTGTGTAATGAATGAATATAATATACAAGTTTAACTTTTTGAATGGAATTAATGAAATAAATCTACTTTTTGATGATATTCTAATTATATGACCAGCACCTCTATAGCTGCACACTGTTCCGGGTGTGTGTTCACAGTGTGTTCACTTCTCACTTCTTTGTGTGTGTGTGTGTGTGTGTGTGTGTGTGCACATGGATGGGTTAAATGCAGAGCACCAGTTCTTTCTTTACACTTTCTTTTAACCCAAAATGTTAATTATTGTTCTTTAGAACTGGTTCTCTTTAAAATACAAATATTGTGTAATCTTGTGCTATTTGTAGTCAGATGCACATGTAAAACTGGAATAGTTTAATTTCAGTCACTTGTGTTTCATAAACAGACTATCCTTTCTCGATTACAAATTTAATTATTCCTGCTGCTGTGAGAAAAGGCTATAAATGATCCTCCACCTGCAACATCCTCACATGCGATATAGCCTAATGGATCATTTTTACCCCCAAAAAGTTGCAGACTGCAGCTTTAATTCTAAACTCTTAATTCTTTTAGTGTTAAGAATGATAACATCTGCTGCTTTCTCATTGTTACAGAAGATATAGCTGATCATGTGTTGATGCATTTATCACCACAGCAAATGATCTCTATGGACTAAAGAGAGAAGCTGAAGTATGTATAAGACAATCTTATCAAAAACAATCAAGAAGAATTGGTTTGCTCATGGTTTGCTCAATAGTGCTGGAGTCTCAGTACTGGCAGGAAATGTAGGTGTGGGGAGTGAATGAACAGTGTTCTCTTCCACCCTCATTTCCCACAACTGAGGCATCAAAACCCAAATTGCTCCAATGGCGCCACAGCAAAAATAACTGCTCCATGTTTGCATCCATGGTGTGTGTGTGTGTGTGTTCAATACATACTGCCATGCGTGTGCATTTAGGTTAAATGCAGAGCACAAAGGGGACACCATATTTAGTCTACACATTATGCCACTTTTTTTAATGTACAGTGTAAAGATATTGATGTTTCCACATGCTTTTTTGTTTGTGAGATTGTCAACTAATGTTAAATGTGATTTGGTTTTCTTGTCACAGCAGCTTTGTAATATTGCAACACCTAAAATGTCAGCTGTGATCCCAGCTGTGTTTTGAGACCTTTATCACTCATTAACCACACAGGTCAGTAGAGGATATTTATTGGACTGAACATTCTGGAGACATTATCACTCTTGTGTTGTTCAGTTTTGACTGTTTACTCTTTCAAACCCTGCAGAATGGGATGAAATCTGAATGTTCCTCCATAGATTTTAGGGTTAATTACTGAGGAAGAGGAGGACGAGCTGAAGGGGGATGTATCAAGTCTGGAGGGCCTCTGCAGAGACGTGGTGGAGGGAAGGGGCAGATTGGATAAATAGAGGGGGGTATTTTTACAAAGCCATGGCATGGGAACTCATGCGCTGATTCTGGAACTCCTGAAGGGCGTCTTGAACAGAGCTGTGGATGCTCTGGATGGCCCTTGTGATCATGTTTTTTGTCCTTGGGGTCATGGCCAGCATGTTCTGGATGCCCTCTTCGATCTGGTGTTTTGTCCTTGGGGTCACGGCCTACATGTTCTGGATGGCCTCTTTGGTCTGGTGTTTTGTCCTTGGGGTCACGGCCTGCGTGTTCTGGACGCCCCCTTTGCTCTGGTGTTTTGTCCGTGTGGTCATGGCCTGCGTGTTCTGGACGCCCCCTTTGCTCTGGTGTTTTGTCCTTGTGGTCATGGCCCTCATGTCCTGGGCGATGAGGGGGGCCATGTCCTGGGCGATGAGGGGGACCATGTCCTGTCCATGACCCTTTACAGTCTCTTCTTGACTGAGCAGGGTGTTTCCATGGATGAGATATGTTCTGGAAACAAATAGAGCAAAGGCATTTTATAGCCAAACAGAATAAAATAACTTACTGGTCCAGTTTAAGAGTGTGTTATTGAGATGTATACCTTAGCTTCATAAATCTCACATTCCACTTCTGGTTCCTCAATTCCGACCTTGGTGGACTTACAGAAGCCATACCGCTAAAGAAAGGAGAGAGATACTCAGAACTACATGCTTAAACGGTTAGTTCACCAAAAAATTTAAACTAGCCCATGATTTACTTACCCTCAAGCCATCCTAGGTGTATGTGACTTTTTTCATTCAGGAGAATCCAATCAGAGTTATATATATAAAAAAATGTCCTAGCTCTTCCAAGCTTTATAATGGCAGTGAATGGGTGTTATTGTTCAACAGTCCAAAAGAAGTCCAATAAAGCGCATCCATCCATAATGAAACATGCCTAAATCTGCTCTGGGAGGTGAATAAAGGCCTCCTGTAGCCAATCAATGCATTTTTAAAACATTATAAACACTTGTCTCTAGCTTGTGCTAATTGTCATATACAGAAGCCGTTCCCATGGATGCGGTAGAATGTATGCTTTGTGCATGCACCGGTACTTCAATTAGAAGTACAAATGAGGATTTCTAAAGGAAAATGTCGTAGGATTTCGATATAAGAAAAGAGGAGACTGGTTTTCCTTTGCTAAATTAAGGAAACTTTGCTTCCTTTGCTCCTGTAAACAAACGTTGGTTCTCATGAGACTAGTAAATTCTCACTGGAGTTTACACTACGCCAACATCCTACACCATCCACAGGAAGGTCTTGCGCATACGACAGTTAAAGAAAGTTTATAATGATTTAAATATGGATATTTTTCACATTGATTCGCTACATGTGGCATTTATTCACCCCCTGGAGCTGTGTGACATACTTTTTATTATGAATGCGTGCACTTTATTGTACTTATTTTGGAGTGTTGACAAACAAATTCCATTCACTGCCATCATAAAGCTAGGAAGATCCAGTATCATTTTTAATATAACTCCAGTTGGATTTGTCTGAAATAAGAAAATCATATAAACATACAATGGCTTGAGGGTGAGTAAATAATGGGCTAATTTGAATTTACTTATCAACTTACCCTTTAATGAAGTTGCCTATACTGTTAAGGCAAGACACTACAAGAGAATTGTTTTAATTTACCCACTGATTAATCAAAATACATTAAGATAATTGTTTTCTATTAAAAGTTTTCATAAATCTTGTTTAAATATAAAATAAATCATATTTTTTTAGGAATGAAGTGTTGTATAAATTCAGGCAAATAAACATTACCCCTGTGTAAAAGCCTTCGGAATAGAGATAGAATAAAGCTGTAAAGAGTGGTGTATGTAAGTGCTACTGAAGTGGAGAACAAACTCACAGCCTTTAAGGATGTATTGAGATTGAAATCTTTAGACACAACAAGAAAAAAAAAAAGATCTAAATACATAATTTGTAATTTGTATGTTTTCTTTACACTAGTCTAACATTAAATGTAATGGAAGCGAACACCTTTTAATTGATCACTGCCTGAAAAAATTATGCTGCTTGTAGCATCTTGCCTTAAAGGAATAGGTTTGGACTAACATGAGGGCAAGTAAATGATGACAAAATTTTAATTATGGGGTAAAATATCCCTTTAATTATAGTAATTAAAGAAATTAGTTAATGAAACTGAAATGGACGTAATGAAAGTAATGAACTTCTTGTGCACTTACAGCCTTCTCCCCACATAAAGCCTTGCATGATTCTTCATTCTGGGGTACCTCCTTGTTTGTACAGTTTGTCTCCATAATTGCAAACTGAGAAAAGAAGCTCTGACCCGAAAACATCCACTAAGAAAATAGACAAACATTCTGTTAACATGCAAAGAGCATAATGACCATATTAAAAAAGTTGTCTGTTTATGTCACAGTATTGTACGATTCAACAGAATTGCTGTTTGAGGCCAGAAACATCTACTCAAGATGCAATATAAATTCTTGCATCTTGTCAGACTTTTCATCTTACAGATTGGTGGCTAATTAAACCAGTGCATGAGCAGAATGACGAAAGCAAGTAAACAACTAAATCAAGAGTATAAACACAGAAGTCTCTTCTCATGTTTTATCCTCATCTGTTATCATTTTTATCAAATACATCTGTGGTGAGTGCGTTGGGGTGAAAATGTTAAGCCAGCACAGCCCTGTAGTTCTTCTGGTTCCTGTCATTGATTGATGAAAACAGGCTATCGCCACCTGCTGGTTTGGAGAGTTATTTCCTCTCGTGCAGGCACAGAACATACATGCTAGTTATGTGTTAACTCTATAAAATACAGCAGCTTTGGTCTGCGTTAGTTTTTGTTTTTTTTTTATGTCAGTTTGATATGTGTGAGCCTTCAGTTGTCAATAAATTCACCATGCAAGTGGAATAACAAAGTTAATTTTGAGTTTTCACTTTCTGCAGAAGAATTACCAAACATAACCATGATCAGATACTTTCTTAACTGCTGCTTTCAGAAGAACTTCAACACGAGTTTATCAAGGCCTTAATGAACTATGAAATGGTTCATGTGCCGCTAGAAGCGTTTCCGCTCATGTTGTTGCGTTAAATATTCAAGCTTAAAACAATTTTGAGAGTCATCACCTGTGTGCTGATCCTCCCCACTTCCATCACTTTAAAGTAAGACTTGTGGTTAGATCCTTTGTTGAATTTCTGCAGGGCAGTTTTCACACTCTCCAGACCCTTCGGGTCATGCAGGGGCAGCAGACTGGGGCAGTCAGGGCATTTTGTCACAAGTATTTCATGTGAAGCTGGGACAAAATACAGGAGCAATATACAATCACAATGTAATTTATAGGAGATGCATTACCTTATCTTTACTCTTTGACAAAGTGACCTTAAACATTACTATGGGTTATTTAAGAGGCTAGATATGTCAAATTTCAAATGAAAAAAAAATAATTCTATTGATTTGTTTACCTGGTTCGGTGTCACAGGTGTAGTCCTTCACAGCTGCTTTCCCCTCAAAACTGGAGACGGTCACATTACATTTAGCTGTCACTTTCTTTAAGGGCGACATTAAAAGTCTGTTAAATAGATGCACAACTTACAGAAGTCACTCTATTCAGAGTGAAAAAGCCAGTATTTCTCAAATTAGGGTTTGGAAGATCTGTGATGTTCAGCTCACCGTCTGTGTTTCTGTTCTAGTCTTACACTCATCTAAAGGTTTGGGATTCACGATGTGGCACTCAGTTTCCTCTAGAGTTATTCCCAAAATGACCTCACAAGGATCAGACTGCACAGAAGAAAGACAGTTTGTAGGATTTGCACACCATATATTATTTCTTTCACTCATTTCTTTTAATTTATCTTCTTTTTCTGTGGTTGTAATCACTCTTTTACACCTTATGTAGATAATTAAAACATCCGCAGGAAGACAGCGTCACAAAGCCTCACCTTCTTCTCTGCATTGCGACTGTCCTGTGAAACAAATTTGAATTTGTATCCATGGCGGTGGTGTTCATTAATGAAGCTCTCAGCTTCTAATGTAGCAATCTTGTCCTGATCTTGGTGGCACTTATATTGCACATCAGTGCCTGTCGGGAGGCTGGCTGCGTGCAGAGCCGAGACCAACGCTGCTAATATCACCAGCTCTCTCATGCTGCACATGGACATGAACAGTAAATCTTCAACCCAGAAAAAGTCCCCCTTACTCGTCCAGACCTTTATAATATACACTGCAGGGGGGAAATAAGCAAACAGTTTAGTGCCAGAGATGCCTGCCAATGTAAATGAGATCAAAAACAAATATGAAAGAGGGACATGAGGGAATGCCATGTCAGAGGTAATTGTTAACTCACGCTAACTATCAGCAGAATTCACCTTGACACTGATGTTTGTTTGAATTAAAGTCGCTTTTGAATTATGTTTAATGGGGCATACTGCATCAGGTGTCAAATAATCCTTCAGAAATCATTTGAATATATAGATTTAAAGCTCAATTGGTTCTTATTATAATAAATGTTGAAAAGAGTTTTGAAACATTTGATACATTTTTTTTTTCAGGGATCTTAGCTGAATAGCCAGTTCAAAAGAACAGCATTTATTTGCAATTTTATGCTGTTTGAAATGTATATACTGTCACTTTTGATCAATTTTTTGCATCCTTGCTGAAAAAAAAAGAAAGAAAAATATTTTATTTATTTATTTATTTTTAATTAAAAATTAGATAAGAAATTAGAAATAAATTACTAAAAAGATGCCGTCTTGGTGAGCAAAAGATACTTCTTTCAAAAACAAACAAACAAAAAATCTTAATTTTTCCAAACTTTTCACCAGTAGTGTATACACTTTATAACTGTATATAATATATACTTTTACTAATAATATATATAAATATATATATATATATATATATATATATATATATATATATATATATATATATATATATATATATATATATATATATATAACTGCAATTATGCATAAGTCCAACAATGAAGGTATTTAAAAAACCTAACATTATTGTTGCAGATGAATCCACTGAAAAGACATAAGAAATCAATATAAACTTTATTTTATGTCCAGTTTATACAACATATGCCTATCAGTGGTCTGTAGTCCATGTTAATCTATTTTGCAATCGAGAGCTGACTTTGGACTCCTGAAGCCAGTACTTGAAGCTTCAGTTACTTAACAGAATTGTTGTGAACTTTAATGGAATCAAGTTTTTATTAGTAATGCAGTCTCTACACAATATCTTTGTGTTTAAAATCAATTTACTGTCTGTCAGTGGTGTTACTGGCTCTCGATACTTAACTATATGTACTGCCAAAGACAAAATGGTTTAACAAATCTTACAATTATTCATCTTTGACCTGTGAAATTAGAAACAAGAATGAGCTTTATGGATAGCACCTGTGGCATAATATTGATTACCACAGAAAACACATGCAATCATACATAAATCCATGCAATGATTGTTTCAAAGACTGGGGTGCATTGTCAACAATTTTGGGGCACAAAAGTTGTGATATTCATAAAATACAAAATACACCAAAGTTGTTGTTTGTTTGTTTTTATGTCTTTTGTATTCTGGGGGTGTTAAAAGTGAGTGATCAGCAATAACAGATGAAAATAAATCAATGTTTTATCCAAACGGAGCAAACTGAAGGTAAAGTTCACCTCCAAACAGTCAACGGAAAGTGAGGCAACTATTTGCTGAACTCTGATAAGCAGAACCTGCTCTGACTGGCCATGTGGGGGTGAGTTGCCCCATTAACCTCTTATTTATTTGTCCATGATGCAATCAATCTATTGAAACCTGATCTAACTTTTTTTTTTTCTTTATCACATTCACACATACTTTAAATGATTTATTTAAAACAATATGACCATGGCATCTTACTACAATGAGTGAGGTTTGACAGAGCACCAATATAGCCTAACGCAGTACCACAAAGACAAACCAAATAAGTGGGGCTTCAAGCTCTATGTATATTCTTTATTATCCTTACCGAACAGAGCCAACAAAACAATGAGCTGAGCTAAGAATTTGTCATGTCACTAGTGGATGATCAGGTCATGGGGTCCATTCAACAACATTCCTCTTAGCTATAAGACCTATTAGACTACAACAGTCCAGATGAGCAGGATTTATTCAGCGGTGCTGTGAAATGAATTGTGCACATGTGTTCTTATTTCATGCATTTAATTGGGTATATTTGATTTGAGACAAGATTTAGATATTAGTCAATTATTTTTAATATACTTCATTATTTTCCAAACAGGAATAGGAATGAATGTGTGGAGCTCCAATGTCTAGTGTCTTTGTGATGATTTCAAAAGCAATGTATAGTCTGTTTGTAATTGTTTAAAAGCCTATATCTATAACCTTTGTATAATGTTTTCAGTTTTAAAAAGGGGTCTCAGTTTGTGCCATGTCGGGTCAAGTGATAAGTGTCCTTTAGATTAGAAATCATTAAGGGCCATGAGTGTCACCTAGTGGTTTCTGTTGAATTAGCATCTAAAAGTTTTACAGAAGTCAAGTCACTTTTATTGTCACATCACCAGAGCTCATGTGCCTTGGTGAGTGAAAATTATTGGAAGCTTGCTCCAGAAATTGCAGAAACAATTAACATATAACCTTACAGACTTCAACTCAGACTGCACCTCTTTTAGGAGCTTAGATGGTATAAGGTCTAACATACATGTTGTTGGTTTAGATGATTTAACAAGTTCATACAATTCTTCCTCTCCTATAGTAGAGAATGAGTGGAACTGTTCCTCAAGGGGTCTATAGTTACATTTTATCTCTAATAGTAGCGATTTTAGAAGTTAAGTAGTTCATAAAGTCATTACTGCTGTGATGTTAGGAAATGTCAACACTTGTTGAGGCTTTATTTTTCTTTAATTTAGGCACTGTATTGAATAAATACCTGGGGTTACGTTTGTTTTCTTCTAAAAGAGAAGACAAGTAATTGGATCTAGCAGTTTTTAATGCTTTTCTGTAGGATAGGTTACTTTCCCGCCAAGCAATACGAAATACCTCTAGTCTTGTTTTCCTCCAGCTGCGCTCCATTTTTCGGGCTGCTCTCTTCAGCTGTGGTCTTGTCCTGGTGGTCATCTGAGACAAGGTCTTTACAGGGGATCTGTATCTGTATCTGTAACACAGTAATTCTATGTGAAATGTTGATGTTTAGGAACAACTATTGTAAATAAGAGTATTTTATAGTTTTATGTGTAATCAAAGCAACAAAAGATATTTAATACAAAGAGGTCAGAAAGTCAGTGGCCTATGCATGTGATTTATAAAAGTACAAAGTTGATTTAATTGGGAGTAGTTTCATCATATGCCAAACCTTAACAAACTGCAGTTGCACAACACTTTTCATAAATTCAAGCTCAAGGCCAAGGATAACCACATAGTTGCACGGTAGTTGCAATAGAGAAGTAGATGGACACCTCAAAAGTTACATCAGTGGAAATCAATTTAAAGTAAAGTTTGGTTGCCTTTTAGAAACATGAGAAATTGCGAATTCTGTGACCTAAATGTGCATGATGAGGTCTCATTATAAAGCCTCCTCTACTGAAAACCCTCTCGACTGGTGCAGAGGAGGCAGGGACTGACAGCGTCTTCAATGCCAAATTGTGGAGTTGTGGGGATCTAGCATGATTTTTGGCCCAGAAGACAAGTGCATTGTCAGTATCAGACTCACGCATCGCATCAAAGTATTTGCTTGTCTATGTTGCAATACTTGAATCCTGGACTGAGCCACGCTTTTTGTGTGCCTTGTTGCGGGACAGAAGGTGAGGGCATTTGGGTGGTGGTGAATCACTGGCTGGATCCACATTCATGCCTTTTACGGCAGTTTCATGATCATCTTTACTGACCATCATGTTCTCCACCTCTAAGATCAATGTGTCTGAAAAACACAAACACAATGAGTTAGATTTAAAAGGTTATGTACATATCAGAGTTAAATGAAATACTTTTAGGACCTTTTATAAGATGAGATAATCATTGTTATTCACTTCACCTGTCGGTGGTCATCATGTTATTCCTGATCAGTGTATATGGGGTGCACATAGTATAGGATTGGAGAATTGGTTGTTGATTTTTTTTTACCTACTAGATTACACCTAGTAAAATCCCATTCATTACTTCTTAGCCAAAATGTGGTCTTTATAGTCGTCTAAAGTGTAATAATTTTGTATATCTTTAAAATGCTGCAGCAAGCTGTTTCACATAAGGTATGTATATAGCATAAGTTACAACAACTTACTACTGGGGTTCCTCAAGGCTCAGTACTTGAACTTCTCTTCTAAATCTACATGACCTCATTAGGATATGTCATTCAGAAGCATGGCTTTTCTTATCACTGCTATGCTGATGACACCCAAATCGAGCAAAGCGTTAGTTCAGTCAGGCCACGGAGGCAAGGCTGTGAACAGCTGATGTGATCAGCTGTCAAATCGCGCGAATCACTACCATTCTCCTATTAGACACGGAACATATATATATATATATATATATATATATATATATATATATATGTGTGTGGCACTACTGCTCGGTAAAGCAAAGTTATTTAATTTTTACTGCCTAGTGCTATTTGGCGAACATGCTTCAGACATTGCTTATTGTAAAAGCTATTGTTCAGTTACGTTGCGAGGCATGCTATCATATCACCACACCGGTCTAATAATAAGATTAAGATTAATAATAAGTCCTATTTCGTACATTCATTTAATAATAATAAAATACGACACTGACCACAAGGGAAAGAGGAGAATGAGGAGGAGAAGGAGATGAAGAATGAAGAGGAGGATGAGAAGGAAATGAGGAGGAGGATAAGAAAAATGAGGAGGATAAGAAGAATGAGGAAGAGGCTGAGAAGGATATGGACAAGGAGATGGAGAATGAGGAGGAGGATAAGAAGGATGAGAAGAATGAGGAGGAGGATGAGAAGGAGATGGAGGATGAGAAGAAGGCGAAGAATGAGGAGGAGGAGGAGAAGAATGAAATTAAGAAGGAGATGGAGGAGGAGAAGAATGAGGAGGCGAATGAGAAGGAGGTGGAAAAAAGGGGCTGCTGTTTTGATAATGGAGATGGAGAAGGCAAAGTTGAATTAGGAGATGGGGAAAAAATGATAAAGGAAAAGGGGCTGCTGTTTTCTTTCGCTGGGAGATTACCCCTTGCCGCGATACCTGAGGGGGCCGCTGGATAGAGCACCCTTTGCTGCTATGGCTGCAGGGGACTGCTGTTTATCCTTCAGCAGAGGAGATGAACACCCCTGCTACTTAAATGGAGATGGAGAAGTTGAATGTGGAGGAGAAAAAAAAAACTTGAATGCAGAAGGAGAAAAAGGAAAAGGGGGCGCTGTTATCTCCCGCTGGGAGATCACCCCTTGCCGCTATACCTGAGGGGGCCGCTGCCCTTACGAAAATTAACCATAGTTTTACTACAAATAAAACCAAAAAACCATGGTTACTATAGTTAATCCATGGTAACCACAAATTAACCATAGATTTGCTAAATTAACCATAGTTTAACCATGGTATTTGTAGTAAATCTGTGGTTATACAAATGGTAGTCAACACACCAAAAAAACATGGGTTACTACAGTTTTACTATAATAAAACCATGGTTATTTTTCGTAAGGGTGTTATCCCTCAAGGGAGGGACGAACTCCCCCTCAGAAGAAAAGGACCTGCTGTTCTCTCCAGCTTGAGAGAACACCCTTTGCTGCTATGGCTGCATGGGACTGCTGTTCATTCTTCAGCAGGCGATGAACACCCCTACTACTTAAAATAAGAGGGGACTTGCTATTCTCTCCCTTGCTTTTAGAGGGGAGAACACTCCTCTCTTACCATAGGCTGCTTAAGGACATCTCTATAACATTATCTTTCTCTTTTGCAGGAAGGAAACAAGGAAACGGTACTCTCCTACCACTCATACCAAGCTCTGGGACATGCTGCTCGTTTGCGGTTCTCCTGCTGGAGAAAATACCCTCACTGCTATTACCAGCTACCTTAATTATAGAGAGGCCCGCTATTTTCTGCGTTATTAGAAGGGAGAATACCCCTTTGCTAGCCAGTAGGTTACAAGGATATCTCAATAACACTGTCTTTTCTCTTTGCAGGACTGGAACAAGGTTGGTTTTGGGGGGTTCTACTTCAGGCATTAATACTTCTCATTATGTTTTGGGGGTTAATGTTAAAGCTCTTGTATGTTCAATTACAGCCAAATATAAATTGTGTTCAATAAATTTAAGTAAACTTGCCAAAGTGGTTCCTGTCTGAAATCGAGTTCAGCGTTAGTTCAGTCAGGCCACGGAGGCAAGGCTGTGAACAGCTGATGCGGTCAGCTGTCAAATCGCTCCAATCACTACCACTCTCCTATAAGACATGGTACATATATATATACGTGGCACTACTGCTCCGTAAGTGTGCTCAATGGCTCGCAACCCTCCCTCCCTCCCCATTATAAGCATGAGCACATTACTGTGCACCTTCTGGCTGTCGTCTTCTTTGTTTCAGATCACTAAGGTTTCCAAAATCTTAGCTGGTATGGACCTCACTGCTGAGAGACACCCATCTTCATAACCAGGCTACAGGATAGACGTACCACTGCCACATCCACATGATTATCACTGTTTGCTTGAAATAATTATTAAAAGTCTTAATTGTCATGTATTTCTAAATTCATGGTTCCAGGGGGTTGATGTTAAAGCTCTTGTATGTTCAATTATTCTGGGAGCAAGAACCCCCATAAGGAACCATAACGCCAAAGATAAACTGTGTTCAATAAACAAAAGTGGTAAATCAAAGTGGTTCCTGTCTGAACTCTACTTCTCATTCCAACCAGATGGCACGACGGTAGGTGCTCGCATTTCAGCCTGTCTGAGTGACATTTCTAGCTGGATGAATGACCATCACCTTCAGCTTAACCTTATGAAGACAGAACTCCTGGTGATTCCATTTAACCCATTGCTTCATCACAACTTCTCAATACAGCTGGGTTCATCAACCATCAACAGCCAGAAACCTAGGAGTTCTGATGATCATCAGCTAAGCTTCACATACCACATTGCTACAATGACCTGGTCCTGCAGATTTTACTTATACATCATTAACGAAGATTAGACCCTTCCTGTCAGGGCAAGCCTTCCAACTTCTTGTCCAAGCTCTTGTTCTCTCCAGACTGGACTATTGTAATGCTCTCCTGGCGGGCCTTCTTGCATGTACTATCAAGCCTCTGCAATTGATCCAGCATGCAGCAGCGGGGGTTGTCTTTAATGAGCCAAAAGAAGCTCACGTTACTCCTCTCCTCATCAGGTTACACTGGCTACCAGTAGCCGCTCGCATCAAATTCAAGGTACTGATGCTTGCCTACAAAATGACCACTGGCACGGCACCAACATACCTAACTAAACTCACTGGTTAAATCTTATGTGCCTAAATCTTAAGTTTGCGCTCTGCAAGTGAACGACGCCTTGTGGTGCCATCCCAAAGAAGTTCAAAATCACTCTCACGGTCCATCTGTACTGCGCCCAGCTGGTGGAATGACCTCCCAATCTCAATTTGTACAGCTGAGTCTTTATTCATTTTCAAGAAACATCTAAAGACTCATCTTTTTCACCAGCACTTAACCAACTAATACTAGCACTTCTCTGTCTTTTCTTGTCTTTGCTATGCGTTCTGTACTAGACTAACTGATACTTGTCATGGCACTTGTATTCTGTTGTTGTTCTCTTGTTAACCTGACTGCTTCTATTGTTCTCATTTGTAAGTCGCTTTGGATAAAAGTGTCTGCTAAATGATTAAATGTAAATGTAAATCTCATATATGAACTGATCATTGATTTCTTTAGTTATCAGAAATGGGTTCTTTGTGGATGCTAACAAGTAATAATGACCCACGTGTCGAAAATGCTTCAGTAAAATAGTTTTATATATGGTGTACTTGTGGGATGTCCCATGTTCTAACTGATCATTGGTTTCTTCTACTTATTAGAAATGGGATCTTTCTAGTCCTCTGAAACAGAATAAATTAACATATCTGCATAATGCTCATGTAAAATGTTTTTATATAAGATGTGAATATAGTAAGGGACCTGCCATACTATAGTCGCAATATTCAATGTATTATGTAGTTACTCTGATGTTACACTGCAGTGGCCAGTAAATTAGGCTTTACATATAAATTGTGGTTGGTGTCCAAAATGTTGCACTTTAAATTGTCGACAGTTCCTGAGGAGTTACGTGAAAGTACACTGGTATTACAGTGGTGCACCAACTCCTCCCACTTTACCTAACCCTAAACCTACCCATCTCCACCCCCTGGTTCAAATTACTCTTATACATATTGTTGTTACAAAATGTAGTTTTATATGTCCTGTTACACAATTGTACTTGCACAAACAATTCTGAGGGTTGTTACAAATATATTACAGCTGTAGATACTATGTACTAATGTGTACTTAACAGTGTGTTGTATACTACGTACACATAGTTACTTTGTAAATACACAGGTATTAGGGACACAATATAAAGTGGGAGTGACATGGGATATTTATAGGCCAATAATCATCGTATGGACCCATATCTAAAAAATGCTGCAGTAAAATGATTCAATATGAGTTTTCCAAATAGTATGGGACAACTCTGATAAGAACTGCCCATTGTTTTTTTTATTTTTTATTATTATTAGAAATGGGGTCTTTATTGCCCCCTAAAGCACCATATACAGTAGTACCATATCTAAAAAAAAAAAAAAAGATGCAGTAAAATGGTTTGATTTGAGTTGTGCATATAGTATGGGATGTCCCTTATAGGAACTGACCATTGTTTTTTTTGTTTTGTTTTTTTTCTACTTATTAGAAATGAGGTCTTTATAGCCCTCTAAATTGCCATTTGGACCCATATCTCAATAATGCTGCAGTAAAAATGGTTTGATATGAGGTGTGCATATAGTATGGTATGTCCTCTACAAGAACTGACCATTATTTTTTCCTTTTGACTTATTCGTTGTTTGTGTATGCTGTGGTTGCTGGTTTCGTGTCTTCATGTCTGCTGCATCCACTCTTGTTACCGGTGTTTTGTTTCTGTTTTGTTTTTGCCGCATTGGCCTTTTTGTTCTCTTTTATTAAAAAGTTATAATTTCCCTGCATTTGGACCCAGACCCTGTTTCTTCCTTGACCGTGACAGTAAAGGTATACTACCACTAAAGATATACCATTGTACATTATTACAAGTCGTTTATTAATGTTTATAGAGCTTAATGAGCTAACACCGCTCCGGCTCTCTTTACCGAGCATTTTCCTCGCTAATGTGCGGTCACTGGTGAACAAAATGGATGAGTTACGACTCCGCATCACCCACAGTAAGAGACTTCTGGACTGCAATGTCATGGTTTTCACAGAAACATGGCTACACAGCGACGTACCCAACAATGCTATTGAGCTAGCAGGATGCTACAGATAGAACGGCAGATGACTCCGGCAAGACAAGAGGTGGTGGATTGTGCATTTATGTCAACAAAGCTTGGTGTACGAACACTGTCATTGTTGGGAGACACTGCTCAGCTAACCTAGAGTTTCTCATGGTTAAATGTAGACCTTTTTATCTGCCACGGGAGTTCACTTCCACCATAATGACCGCAGTCTATATTCCACCGGATGCTAATGCCAAGCTTGCTTTGAACGAACTTCATGCAGCCATTAGTAAACAACAGACTGCTCACCCGGAGGCTGCTTTTATTCTCGCGGGTGATTTTAATCACTGCAAATTAAAAACAGTACTCCCCAAATTTCACCAGCATGTTTCCTGCCACACCAGAGGAGACAAAACTTTGGATCATGTTTATACAAACATTAATGGAGCTTACATCGCGAGCCCCCTCCCCCACCTCGGACAGTCTGATCACCTTTCTTTGTTTCTCACCCCTAAGTATTCACCCCTCATCAACCGTGTGAAGCCATCAGTGAGGACCATCAAAGTGTGGCCAACTGGAGCTGACTCTTTACTTCAAGACAGGTTTCAACACACTGACTGGAGTATGTTTGCTTCACAGGCTGCCTGTGGCTCTCACACGGACATTGATATCTACACCTCCTCTGTACTGGATCACATCAACTCCACCATTGACAGTGTAACAACAGAAAAACAGATAACAACATACCCTAATCAGAAGCCATGGATGAACAAGGAGGTGAGACTTCTGCTGAAAGCCCGCAACACCGCTTTCAGGTCAGACGACGCTCAGGCCTACAGTAAATCCAGGGCTAACCTGAAAAGGGGCATCAAAAAGGCGAAGTACTGCTACAAGTTGAAGGTAGAGGAACACTTTTCCAACTCTGACCCCCGACGCATGTGGCAGGGCATCCAGATCATCAGTGACTACAAGTCAAGCAACTCCACACCAACAGTCACGACGTCTCCTTCCTTAACGAGCTAAATGACTTTTATGCTCGCTTCAACAGCGACAGCAAGGAGACGGCCACCAAAATCTCAGCCTCTTCAGACCACCAACCTCTCAAACTCACCTCCACAGATGTCCGCACTGCACTGAGCCGGATCAACGCACGCAAGGCTGCTGGCCCTGATGGCATTCCTGGACGTGTGCTTAGGGCATGTGCAGAGCAGCTTGCAGGGGTCTTCACAGACATTTTCAACATGTCCCTCATCCAAGCAACTGTGCCTACATGTTTTAAGTCCACATCCATTGTGCCAGTACCAAAACACTCCTCCCCAACGTGCCTCAATGACTATCGCCCCGTAGCACTCACACCCATCATTATGAAGTGCTTCGAGCGACTGGTCCTAGCACATCTCAAAGACTGCCTCCCACCCACACTGGACCCACACCAATTTGCCTACCGCAGAAATAGGAGCACGGAGGATGCAGTATGCACAGTGCTGCACTCTGCACTCACACACCTGGACCATAACAACACGTATGTTAGGATGTTGTTTGTTGACTTCAGTTCAACATTTAACACCGTCATTCCCTCTAAGCTGACCACAAAACTTGGAGACCTGGACATTAACACCTCCCTCTGCAACTGGATTATGGACTTTCTGACCAACAGTCCTCAGCATGTTCGGTCAGGCCACAACCACTCCACCACCATCACACTTAACACTGGCGTACCACAGGGCTGTGTGCTGAGCCCATTCCTCTACTCCCTTTACACCCACGACTGCAAGCCTGTGCATGGATCCAACTCCATCATTAAGTTTGCAGATGACACCACAGTGATTGGCCTCATCAGTGACAACGATGAGACTGCCTATAGGGAAGAGGTACAGCACCTGGCCACATGGTGCGCTGACAATAACCTGCTCCTTAACACCAATAAGACCAAGGAGCTCATTGTGGACTTCAGGAAGAAGAAAGGAAGCACGCATGACCCCATCCACATTAACGGGATGGTTGTTGAACGTGTCTCCAGCTTCAAGTTCCTGGGAACCACCATCTCGGAGGACCGGTCCTGGACTACAAACAGGACCTGGGCCTGTATACCGGGTTGGTATACAGGCCCAGGACGCCGACGGGTGTCTGCATGTTCCTTTTGATGGCGGATGGCTCGTTGAAGATGTACGTGAGCTTGGTTCCAAGTCTCCTCACTGCGTTGCAACCAGTCCGTGACTGCGGGTACGTCGGTGGGTTCCCTGGACCAGGGAAACATAAGAGGCTGATAGCCTAGGATGCACTTGAAGGGAGTTATACCAATAACTGGCTTGACCAGGGAGTTCTGTGCGTATTCAGCCCAAAGGAGGTACCGTGCCCAATCTTCTTGGTTGGAACTACAGTATGATCTCAGGAACCGGGTGAGTTCCTGATTGAGTCTTTCGACCTGACCGTTGGATTGGGGGTGGTAACCGGAGGTCAGGCTTACGTTTACGTAAAGGGCTTGGAAGAAGGCTTTCCAGAGACGGGATGTGAATTGAGGACCTCTATCGGAGACGATATCCTCCGGTAGTCCGTAGAGACGGAAGACCCAGTTACAGAGTAGTTCGGCTGTTTGCAGGGCAGTAGGCAGTTTGGGCAGATGAATCAGGTGACAGGCTTTGGAGAAACGATCAATCACAGTCAGAATAACAGTGTTACCTTGAGAGACAGGTAGATCAGTGATAAAGTCTATTGCCAGGTGGGACCAAGGTCGTTGTGGGATGGGGAGTGGTTGGAGTAATCCGGCTGGCAATAGGCGAGGAGTCTTGTGCGCATTACAGGTTTGGCATTGTTGGATGAAGGCTATGGTGTCTTTGGGTAATGATTCCCACCAGAACCAGTTCTGAAGCAGATGAATGGTTGCCGTGATACCTGGATGGCCGTGCGATGCGTGTGGTTGAGTATTTGATCGCGTAGAGTGGGTGGTACATAAACCTTATCAGGAGGACAAGTTGTTGGAGGTGCATGTTGAGAGTTGTGCTGTTGGATAAGTGTCATGATGTCCCATTGTACGGGTGCAATGATTACCTTGAATGGAAGTATAGGTTCAGGTTCGGAGGAGATCTGTTCATCTTCGTGAATACGGGATAGCGCATCTGCCTTTGTGTTCTTGGAGCCCGGGCGGTAGGTGACTGAGAAGTCGAATCGGGAGAAGAACAATGACCATCTTGCCTGCCGTGGATTGAGGCGCTTGGCTGAGCGTAAATACTCAAGGTTCTTATGATCTGTTAGTACAGTGAAAGGAAAGTTGGCCCCCTCCAGCCAGTGTCTCCACTCCTCGAAGGCCGCCTTCATAGCGAGGAGTTCACGATCCCTTACATCGTAGTTACGTTCAGCAGCATTGAGTTTGCGGGAGTAAAAGGCACAAGGGTGGAGTTTACCTTCGATGAGGAACTGAAGAGATGGGTCAGGATGGTGGAGTATGGGTGCAGTCACAAACCGTTCCTTTAGATCTTGGAATGCTTGGAGAGCAGCCTCTGACCAATGTAGCCAATGGGTTCCTTTTTTGACCATTGACGTGAGAGGACTGACCACAGAGCTGAAGTTTCTGATGAAACGGTGGTAGAAGTTAGCAAATCCCAGAAAGCGTTGGAGTTCCTTCAGTGTTTTGGGTTCAGACCATCTTAGAACGGCATTGACTTTGCTCTCATCCATGGCGACCCCCTCTGGACTGATGACGTACCCCAGAAAGGTGGTGGAGGTGGTATGGAACTCACACTTCTCCGCCTTGGCATAGAGTTGGTGTTCAATAAGTCGCTGTAGCACGGCTCTCACATGTTGGATATGTTCCTCCAGGGTATCTGAATAGATCAAGATATCGTCAATGTATATGATAACAGTCTTATTTAGCATGTCTCTGAAGATGTCATTGACAAAGGATTGAAAAACCGACGGACTATTGACCAGACCGAACGGCATCACCCGGTATTCGTAGTGCCCATTGGTGGTTGAGAAAGCTGTTTTCCACTCGTCCCCCTCCCTAATGCGGATGAGGTTGTATGCGCAGCGCAAATCCAATTTGGTGTAGTGTTGTGCAGTTCGTAGCTGTTCTAATGCAGAGGGCACCAGTGGAAGTGGATAGCGAAACTTTACTGTTATCTCGTTGAGTCCACGATAATCGATGCCAGGGCGCAAACCTCCATCCTTCTTACGGACAAAGAAGAAGCCAGCTGAAGCAGGAGAGGTGGACGGACGTATGAACCCCTTCTCCAACTCCTCCTCAATGTACTTGGCCATGGCTTCTGACTCGGGTAATGATAATGGAAATACTCGACCCCGGGGTGGTGATGAGCCTAAAATTAGATCAATGGCACAATCGTGACTGCAGTGTGGTGGTAATGTGTTTGCTTGTACCTTGCTGAAGGCGGTGGCGAGATCGTGATACTCCTTGGGCAGATTGGGAATGTTGGTGGACTCCGAGCCTAACGTGACGACTTGCACAGTCATGGGAGAGATGGTCGAAAGGCATGATTTCTGACACTGGGTGCTCCATCTAAGAATTTGTCCCTCTCTCCACGACACTTCATGCAGTCGGGGTCATGCAGTCGGAGCCAGGGCAAGCCCAAAATCACAGGAGTGTTAGATACAGGGAGCACGTAGAATTGAATAGTTTCTTGATGTAGCAGACCAGTTAACATTTGCAGTTCTTGAGTGTGGTGAGTGATCAATCCAGACCCCAAAGGGCGTCCATCTATTGTGGCTACAGACAGAGAGTTCGTACATGGAATGAGAGAAATGTTATTCCTTTTGGCAAATTCTTCAGAGATAAAATTCCCAGCTGCTCCGGAGTCAAGTAGAGCAGTGGTAGCTACACAGATGATCGTAAGCCGCTGGATTCGGTTGTGGCGAAGTCTTCTGTAATGATTCATTACCAGACGGGGAATCCATTTTGCAGGCTTTATTGAATAACTCGTGGTCGTACAGGCAGGGATCAGTACCAGCAAACACAATAGTAGAGATAACCAGAATCGTAGTCAAACACAGGCAAAAGATCGGGGTAGCAGGCAATATTCAGAGTCCAATAAACAATCTAAGATCAAGAGGCAGGCAGCAATGGTTCAAGAGACGGTAAACAAACAGAACTGGTAAACAGGTAATCAAACACGGGAAATAACGCTTGGAAATGTCAGCCGGAGCAAACCAAGACTTTGCGTTTGACTGATGGAGTTGTGCAGCTTATATACCCGTACCAATGAGCTGCACCTGTGTGATGATCAGAGTCCGAGGCACGGGGATGATGGGTAGTGTAGTGCGAATCAGTATACGTGAGTGTGAGAGTCAATATTCAGGAGATGGAGCCCTCTGCTGGCCAGTAGCGGGAATCACGGGGTTCGTCTCCGTGACAAGATTAATAAAAAAAAGTGTTCCTTTATAGGTTAGCTCATTCTTTCAATTAATACATATTCAGAGTGACCCTTACTATAACTGTTTTTATATTCAGGTGATTTAACTGTATAGTTTTGGAGAAAACTAAAAGTAAAATCACCCCAAACAACAAAGAGAGCACGCAGACACGCAGATCATTAAAAAAAACACTGTATACGACAAAAGGCACTGTGTGTGTATAGAATTTGAAATCAACAGAAGTTTCATTGTAATAATTATAAAAAAGAGGAAATTCTTTTTCTTATTGCAATGAATGTACCAGACGTCAAGTCAAGTCAAGTCAAATTTATTTATATAGCACTTTAAACAAAAACATTGCGTCAAAGCAACTGAACAACATTAAATCAAGCATCGCGTTAGTTCAGTCAGGTCATGTTAGTCACGCTTGCATCAGCTGACAGTCAGATATTCCTGACATGTACCAATCCTGTCTTGACACCTATCACCTGCGGTCTATTCAAATTCCCATTCTTCAGTGTCTCTTTAATCGCATTGCTGCTTGCAATTAACTTCCTCCTCCAACCCCAACTCCACCAGCTGAACCTGTAATCTGATCTATCTTGTTCTTTCTTTACAGTGTCTTCATTGGAAGCAGACTCTATGACATTTTGTTTACAACTCATGTAATTGTGAATTGTAATTATATATGCTTATAATGGTTCTGTTCTGTACCCCAGGGGGGGTTGTCTTGCTGCTCTCACCGCTCTGTCCAAGCATGGCTGCATGGACAGGCGTGTGGAGTGTTGCCCAGAACATAACCATACCGCCAACACTAACTGTATGCAATTATAATTGTCATAAATATACTTGTCGGAAGTGGTCCTGATTGAATTAGGAAAACAGTGTCTCAATAATGCAGAATGACAGTTAAAGGCAGTTCATCGTTGAATTCAGTGATGTCATCATCTCAGTTCAGTTTCAAATAGTATCTGTGCAATAATTTGCACTCAAGTCAATGGTATCGCTGTAAATGAAGTGACCCCAACTAAGCAAGTCAGAGGCAACAGCAGCAAGGAAACAAAACTCCATCGGTGACAGAATGGAGAAAAAACCTTGGGAGAAACCAGGCTCAGTTGGGGGCAAGTTCTCCTCTGACCAGACGAAACCAGCAGTTCAATTCCAGGCTGCAGCAAAGTTAGATTGCAGAACAATCATCTGTTTCCTGTGGTCTTGTCCCATTGGTCATCTTAGACAATGTCTTTACAGGGCATCTGTATCTGGGGCTCTAGTTGTCCTGGTCTCTGCTGTCTTTCAGGGATGTAGAGGTCCTTTCTAGGTGCTGATCCATCATTTGGTCTGGATATATACTGGATCCGAGTGACTGCAGTAACCCTCTGATCTGGATACAGACTGGAACTGGTGGCTACGGTGACCTCGGAATAGGAGAGAAACAGACTAATATTAGCATAGATGCCATTCTTCTAATGATGTAGCAAGTACATCAAGTGTTATGGGAGGTGTTCTCAGTTCCAGTTTACCTAATTAATGAAGCCTAAAAATTCTTTAACAGATTTGAATATTAGAAGCATATTAGTGTGTTATGTGTAAACCAGGTTAAAGACATGGGTCTTTAATCTAGTTTAAACTGCAAGAGTGTGTCTGCCTCTCGAACAATGTTAGGTAGGTTATTCCAGAGTTTAGGCACCAAATGGGAAAAGGATCTGCCGCCCGCTGTTGATTTTGATATTCTAGGTATTATCAAATTGCCTGAGTTTTGAGAACGCAGCAGATGTGGAGGATTATAATATAACAAGAGCTTATTCAAATAGCACCTCAGCTAAACCATTCAGGGCTTTATAAGTAATAAGCAAGATTTTAAAAAGCATTACAATAATCTAACATTTAGTTCATAAATGCATGGATTAACATTTCTGCATTTGACATTGAGAACATATGCCATAATTTATATATATTTTTGGATGGAAAAATGCAGTTTTACAAATGCTAGAAACGTGGCTTTCTAAGGAAAGATTGCTATCAAATAGCACACCTAGGTTCCTAACTGATGACGAAGAATTGACAGAGCAGCCAACAAGTCTTAGACAATCTTCTAGGTTAATACATGCAGAGTTTTTAGGTCCTATAATTAACACCTCTGTTTTTTTTTTTTTAAATTGACTATGCATTACGTTTTCAAATTGGTATGTTTCGCTGGGCTGCGAACAAATATAGATCTGAGTATCAGGCGGATAACAGTGAAAGCTAACACCATGTTTCCTGATGATATCTCCCAAGGGTAACATGTAAATCGTGAAGAGTAACGGTCCTAGTACTGAGCCTTGAGGTACTCTATACTGCACTAGTGATCGATATGATACAAATATCATAGATAACTGCTACAAATTGATGGCGGTCATATAAGTATGATTTAAACCATGCTAATGCACTTCCATTAATGTCAACAATGCCAACAAAGTGTTCTAGTCTATGCAAAAGAATGTTGTGGTCAATAGTGTCGAACGCAGCACTAAGATCCAATAGCACTAATAGAGAGATACAACCACGATCAGATGATAAAAGCAGATCATTTGTAACTCTAAGGAGAGCAGTCTCAGTACTATGATACTAAATCCTGACTGGAAATCCTCACAGATACCATTTTTTTCTAAGGAATATAATTGTGAGGATACTACCTTTTCTATTATCTTGGAGAGAAATGGGAGATTCGTGATCAGTCTTTAATTAACTAGTTCTTTGGGATCAAGTTGTGTTTGTTTTTTTTTTTTGTTTTTTTCATGAGAGGCTTAATAACAGCCAGTTTGAATGTTTTGGGGACATATCCTAATGACAATGTGGAATTAATAATAGTCAGAAGAGGATCTATGACTTGTGGAAGCACCTCTTTTAGGAGCTAAGATGGAATAGGGTCTAATATACATGTTGTTGGTTAATGATCTGAGATATCATCACTTGGCTGCATAATTTCAACACCATCAGCATCAATTCCATGTGACAGTATTAAATCTAGAGTATGATTTCAACAATGAGTATGTCCTGAGACGTGTTGTCTTACCCCAACAGAGTTCAGAATGTCTATAAATGCTCATCCCAATGCATCTTTTTCATTATCAACATGGATATTAAAATCACCAACTATTAAAACTTCATCTGCAGCCAGCACTTACTCGGATGTAAAATCAGCAAACTCTTTAATAAAGTCTGTATGGTGTCCTGGTGGCCTATATACAGTAGCTAGTACAAACATCACAGGGGATTTATCATTATCAGAAGTGTAGTTCTGAGTGGCATCAGCTATCAAATTTAATTTAATTTTATCTAGTTTATTGGTTGTTTTTGCGAGATTGAGAAACCTTGATATAAATGAGTGAACTTGAGTAATAATTTGCATGTTGCATGTTGAAACAGAGATGGCCTAAAAGAGAGAGCAATTCCCATTTTGAAACACATATATTTCCTGGGAATTTTTTAAGGACTGCTCAAATTCTTTCAAGTTTCTCAGTAGGCAAGGAAGCTTGCATAAGATATGAACTGAGAGTATTACCGAGATAACATTAGCATTAACATAACATTGCATTCCTACCAAGCGCCTTTACCGGCTATTTTAATACGTTTAATAGTTTATCCATAGAGTTATCCACTGAGGCGTAGAACAAGGAAAAGGACTCTAGAGGAATCAAACTACTAATGCTTGGTATTGATTTGTTATCGTGTGGGGATGACAAATCGATTATTAGTAGCTTTTCCCCCAGAATTTTCTGGTTGTAACACCTAATTGATTCATTCTGAATATAGAAAAAGGGGAACTGTCAAATGGACCAAACATATATCCTTTTTCCACTTCTTTTGCCAGCAGGCTACAACTACATTTGGTTCCTGAAGAGCAGAATGACACATATACATTATTACACATATGAGACATTTTAGGAAGAAGAGTTAAACCAGCCCAAAACCCGTGCATGAGACCACTGTAAGAGAAACAGGTCAAATTAGTTCAAAGGGAATCATTTAAGATGTTAAAGGGAATTTGGACAGAATCACTGTTTTATGGCTGATCACTGAGTCAGCCAGTGATTTATTGAGCAAGTCGTATAACATCAGCTCTGCAATGGATATTAAAATCCAAAATATAGTGAAAACAATATGAATTAGAAAAGTAAAAGGATTTTAAGACATTAACTTATAAGCACAAAACAGAAGATAATTCTCTTTTCAATATGAATAAGGCATTATTGATAAACTTATCTAACATATAAGCACACAATCATACATTCACAGGAAGTTGCAGGAAGAAAGAAAGTTAGGAAAGAATGAGTTTAAGAGAATGAAAATGTGAAATCCAAAGTTTACAACAATATGTGAAATTGCGTAGACATAAACTGCCAGCAATCACTTAATTTAAAATCGCATTGAGCTCTTTAATGAGGTTAAACTTTATATTAAATGCACCAGTTAAGCTGGAATCTTGAGGTAAGTTACTTGTGTTGCCTGTGTAAAGGGGTTCCATTTGTTGTCATCGAAAAGGAGGTTTCTGATTGTTACTTATTGGCTGGAAGTTTAGTAGTCGTAGAAGTAACGGTTTTGGAAGCCAGTCGTTGGACATTGGCTGAAGATGCGGAGTTGTGGGGTTTAAAGTTTTAGATGGACACTCAAGGTCAGACTTGGAGACACAGCGTTAGGCAAACTTAATTCAGAACACAAAACACTCAACGGAAAATAAAATAAACTAAAGTAAAAGAATATAAGAAGAAATTTGAAGAAACTAGGTGGTGTTGCTTCTCATCGTGGATAAGTAGCGGTGGGTGTGCAGGCCGAAGCATGCTGGAACAAAGAACGCAAAATGTAATGACAAAAAGCATGGCTAAGAGCAAAAGTTAAGAGCTTAAACTAAGCAAAAGCTGAGAGCAAAATTGTATGGTGTCCTGAGTACTTAAACTGGCCTTTTGGCCACACCTCAAATGTTGTCTTGACCAATTAGATATTGTCTTTGCTCAGGGTGTTGCAATCTTTCTCCTGATTGTTCATAAATCATATGTTATCTTATTAATCTTATTAATTATTATTATCACGCAGTCCAAATTTTCCCGCTCTTGCAGGGTATAATTTTGGACATGATTCCTATTACAAGAATATGATACATTTGACAAATACTTGATTGTCAGAAATGTTTCAGGTAAGAAGATTCATTCAACACATACACATTAAACATGAATATGAATCCTTAAGCTATTCGATAGTTATTACAAAGACACACACAATAAGTAATTAGAAACACGATAGTCAAATGTGTGGGTTACATATATGATATGGAGATAAGCAATGGACTGATATTACTTTATTAGTCTTTTGGAGTTCATTTTGGTGCATTTACATCTGTAAAAGACAGTTTCTGTACCATTCTCTGACATAAGGACGTTTTGTGGAGACCAGAGGTTAAAAGTTCCCTTTAAAAGAATTTCAGTCTGTTTCTTTTCTTCTAGGTGGGGGGAAGTCAATCCAAAGAGCTTGTAATCATGATTACAGTACTATCATGGATTTACATGTGATGGTCATGCTGTGCATCTCTTTGACCACCAATCTTGATTACTTGCCCTTGGGAGAAACCAGGCTCAGTTGGGGGGCCAGTTCTCCTCTGACCAGACGAAACCAGCAGTTCAATTCCAGACTGCAGCAAAGTCAGATTGTGCAGAAGAATCATCTGTTTCCTGTGGTCTTGTCCTGGTGGTCATCTGAGACAAGGTCTTTACAGGGGATCTGTATCTGGGGCTCTAGTTGTCCTGGTCTCTGCTGTCTTTCAGTGCAGTTGAGGTCCTTTCTAGGTGCTGATCATCCATCAAGGCTGGATACGTACTGGTAAAGATAACAGTACAGATATGTCCCCACATTCTACTATCCGATTGTCATGAACATCAGAGTAAAGCAGGATTTTTTACTAAATTTATGTAGTAACCTGAAAGGACTTTAACTTGTAGCTGAGGAGATATTGCATCAGCAGTAGGGAAGAATGATGGTCCGGTAGAAGGAGCTGGAATAGCCGTTGCCAGAGACCTGTGTGGCGTGATATTGGAGTTGGTTGCAGAATTTGTCGGGAAAGCGTTGGCTACATCGGTAGAAGGGCCTGGCTTATTGATTGACGTGGCACTTAAAGAAGGCTGATGAAGTTCCAAAGCTTAAATCCGAGCATCCATGTTTGCGATAGAGGAGAGCTTGAATGTTATGGCTGTACAAGGTCGTGATGATTCTCTCAGTTGGCCAATCAGTGATTGTTGGCAAGGGTCCTTTGCTGGCAAGATGTGAGCTTCATCTCACAATCTGGGTGCTTTGTTCAGAGAAACCGGGGGTTGATCATTAGAAGAAATCAAAGTGGAAAATGTGAGTGCGAAAGTAATAAGGGCAACAGAAGTAATAATCATACGGACATCGCAAAGCTTTAGATTAAGTTTGAATCCATTAATGGGGCTTTTTTCAAGGCTTTGCAGCCCTGAAAGGGTTTAGGTGTATTTAAAAGACACGGTCTAATCAAAAGTGTTACCCTATTGGATGGTGTGGATCAGCTGATTGTCAGCTGACACAAGCTTGACTTATGCATCCGCAAGAACTGACGCTATATACTTGATTTTTGCTACAATTTGCTGCAATGTTATACAAAATTATATAAAAGTACCTAATTGACACATCGTGTTTTTGTTATTGTTCTTGTTATGTAAAACCCTAATAGACAATACAATATAATAACAGATAGATAGAGGGGTAAAAATCAATATTAATAAATAATATATTCAAATAATATTAATAATACTAATAATACTAATGAAACTCTAATCATTAAAAAGGTTATTTATAACATAATCAAGGTGCTATATAGCATTGTCAAAGCATGGTTCTTCATGGAGGCCTAAAAAAGGGTTCTATTTAGCAACAAAAGGGGTTCTGCCATTGTTGCCAAGCCAAAAGTTTAAAAGTGTAAAAGTTGTTCGAAAAAAAAGAAAAGAAAATGGTAACACTTTCTATTTAGCCTGTATTTATAATACATTATAAGGGTATTCTTAAGGCATTATAATGAATGCATAATGCATTATAAAAAACCTAATGATATGTTATATCAACTCATAAATAATCATAACAATGATCATAATACTTACGTATTTGTGGTTATAGGTTTAAGAGTATGATTATATAGAACACACAATGAACACCATATTAAATCTACTTCATTTACAGTATAATGCACTGCATCATATCTTGACATTGTTTATTTAGGATCGCCTCAGTATCTAACTACAGCGATCCATCAGCTGGTTCTGACGTGATAATAGGGCGCCCATGGTTGGAGCAGCATAACCCCATCATCTCATGGAAAACCGGCAAAGTCCTGAAGTGGGGCGAATCCTGTTTCCAAGGCTGTCTATCTAGATTCCCTGTTCCATCCAATCCTCTCCCAAAACCACTACCCGTCTATACCACCTCCATGGAAAGCCCAGTTAAGAGACAGTCTATCAACATTCCACCATGTTACGCCCCCTTCAGTGACATCTTCTGCCCCAAATGGGCCTCCAAGCTGCCTCCACGCCGGCCATGGGACTGTGCCATCGAACTGCTTCCGGATGAGCCAGTGCCCAGAGGAAGGATCTATCCCCTCTCCATAACGGAAGAGAAGGCCATGGAGGACTACATCAAGGAGGTGCTGGCGCAAGGCTACATCCATCTACTTCCCCTTCTGCTTCAAGTTTCTTCTTTGTGGAGAAAAAGGACACAGGCTTGTGGCCCTGTATTGATTACCGGTCACTCAATAACATCACCGTAAAATTTTGTTTTCCTCTTCCTCTCATTCCAGCTTCCCTGGAGCATCTCCATGGTGCCACTGTCTTTACCAAGTTGGACCTCCACAGTGCCAATAACTTTATCCGGATACGTGAGGGGGACAAGTGGAAGACATCTTTTATCACCCCTACTGGTCACTATGAGTAACTTGTCATGCTGTATGGTCAAGTCAACACCCCCTCCGTATTCCAGGACTTCATCCATGAGGTGCTCCGGGAGTTTCTCCACAAGTTCATCCTGGTCTACATCGATGATATCCTCATCTACTCCTGGAGAATAGTGGAACATCGTCGCCACGTTGCGGAGGTCCTGCAATGCCTGAGGGCTTTCCAGCTGTATCTCAAAGCAGAAAAGTGCTCCTTCCATCAGCCCTCAGTGCAGTTCCTTGGATATTAAATCGATAGCAGTGGCATCCGGATGGACGAGGGGAAGGTGGACGCCATCCGAAACTGGCCCATTCCTACCACCATAAAAGAACTCCAGCAATTCCTCAGCTTTGCCAATTTCTACCGCCGATTCATTCAAGGTTAAAGCTCCATCACCAACCCACTCACCTGTCTTCTCCGAAACAAGCCCAAGTCTCTGTCCTGGACCCCAGTTGCCACGGAAGTATTCAATTCCTTTAACGAGGCCTTCACCACTGCTCCTCTCCTAGTCCATCCCGATCCCGATAAGCCCTTTATTCAGGAGTGGGCTGTGGGGAGGGGGGTACTGTAACAGACACACCAGGCTCCAACACCCACCAATCACAGCGCACACCCTCACCACAATACTAATCACACCCATCTGCTCCTCATCCACCTGCAATCAACCCCTCCTACAAAAGTCACACACTCAGTAACTGTCCGGTCTCATTCGCAACTAGGTCAATACCTACCTGCTTACTCCAAAGGACTAACCGTTTACCCTGCTTACCTCTCTCCAGCGATCTCCAGCGTCTTCCTGTCTCCATCATGTGTGTGTGTCATCGGCCATTGATGGTCCCCTTAACAGCTGTCTGAAATGCACCATCAAAATAATCAAACTGATATTACAATAAAATAGTTAAAAGCAAATGTGTCATATAACACATTTATCTGATATCTGATCTTATGGCTGTTTGGCTTTAAAAAATTATTATTATGTCATTATTATTATCATTATTATTAATTCTTAAGGTAAGATATAAAAAAATAAAAAATGGCAAAATATGATACTTTATAACTATGAGAAGTATAATCCATTGTAAAAGTTGAAGCCCATATTATAATACATTATAAGGGTGTGACGACTAGTAAAAGAGGAGGAAGCAATTGCAGGCAATCAGATGAAGTTTATTGAAATCAGAGTCCAGAATGTTGGCAATGGAAAAGAAGGTCTACGGTGGCGTGAGAAGAGCTGGATGGTGAAGTCGATGGTGAAGGTGAAGACGGTCAAATGGATGAAACCAGGAACGGACCGGAACACTGACACGAAGACGACAACACGAACACAATCCAGCACACGAACACGGGAGACGGTAATCCAGCTAGGAAGCGGAGACATGAGTGAGGATCTGACGACAGACAGAGAGAGAGGTGAGTGTTTATAGCTGAGTGGAGATGAGGATCAGCTGGAGCGAGACAATCAACATACAGGTGACAACAATTAACCAAACGAGCACATGGAGACTACGAGAGTACAAATACAAACACAAAACATGACACGGAGGAAACGATGGATTTCCTACCGTGACAAAGGGTATTCTTAAGGTATTATAATGAATGCATAATGCATTATAAAAAACCTTATAATATGTTGTAACATCTCATGAATATTCAGAAGAACAGTTTTAATGCATTATAATTTTTACTTATTTGTGGTTATAGCTTTTAAGAGTGTGATGATTTATAACACAGAACACGTTGCATCCACTTTTACAATGGATTATATTTCTCATAGTTATAATGTATTATAAAGCTCATATCTTGCTATTTTTCTGATGCTACTTTACTTAAAGCTGTCAATGACCACTTATAAGTAGTAGTAATAATAATAATAATAATAATAATAATTAAAGCTGCAAGCAGAATTTAACGGGGTTCAAGCATTTAAGGCATCTGAGGTGGTCTGAGCCAACCTGGATGCATGGATGACAGTTAATCGCATCCAAAATGGAGAACAGGCTAACAGACAGACACACACACTGAAAGTAAATGATTAGACAAATATATTAATGCTCTATAAGCATATGCACACACACACACACACACACAAAGACACACATATACATGCACAAACATTTTGTTGCAGATATAGGTATTTGAAATAAGTGATAGGTGACAATAAACTTATTGCAAGTCTTCTCTTTTTAAGAGTTTAGATGTCATTTTCAGGTTAAACTGTAATCATAATGTGGCAAAATTGTAAAAATTGATACATCTGTATGAACAAAATGGAAAACATCAATTCAATGAGATTTAGTTAATTTATTAATGTTTTGGCATTAATTCATGAAAACAGTACTGTTTAACTTAGCTGAATGAGCCCATTAGTGGTCTTCCGCTGCCATCTAGTGGTTATAAATTGCATTTACTCAAACAACACTGTGTTTTTAAACATAACTGTTATAGTGTTATTTCTTAAATTTTGCATGCTTGTTTAGAATGAAATTATGCATTATTTTACACAGTTTTGATAATTTGTGGGCTTTCTGTTTGTATTAATAGGCCTTTGTGTACACTATGCAAATAACATATTATAAAATTACTGATTTATAGTTGTCCAAATGCAATTGTTCAACATGTTTTTGATAATTATTGACTTTCAGAGTCTAGAGAATTGTACTTCAGTGGTTTTATTGATTTTCAGTTTAAACCCTATCACTAGTTTGCCAAAGTTACTTTTTAAAATAATCTTGAATATTTAATTAACAGCTTTATTGACAACATTGGTCCCAGAGGCAAATGTTTTCAGAATGAGGAGATCTATCATATGATATGAAGATCTAGTGTTTTTGAGTGAATATATGAGCATTTTTGAGGGATATATATATATATATATATATATATATATATATATATATATATATATATATATATATATATTTATTTATTTTGGGGGGGGGGGGTAACTTTCTATGAAGCCTGTATTTTTAATAGATTATAAGGGTATTCTTAAGGCATTATAATGAATACATAATGCATTATTAAAAACCTTAAAATAAGTTTTATCAACTCATGATCATAACAACAATTATAATACATCATAATACTTACGTAACAAATGGTACATACATTCATATATAACATTTTTGTATAACATTAAAATGTAAAAGTTGTGCATGTGTAAATTGACATTGTGATAAAAAGACAAACTAATAAAATTAATGGTTTATTTGAAAGGTTCTCAAATATAACGTTTCATTTGGTACATAAACATCACCATTTCCTGTTAATTTAATGTTTTCTGCATAACTGATATTAGCATTATCATAATATTAATATATAACATTGTCAGAGGTTTAAAAAGATTTACAATAAATTTAAAAGAAAATAGAATTAAATATTTAACTTCTGGTTTTGACAAGGCTTTATAAGAGAACTGTTAATTATCACATTTGATCTGAACACATTATAAATGGCACCTTTTTCAAAGATTTCCATTGACCTGAATTGAAAATGTTTTGATTAAAGGCTCTTTAGACAGTGGTGTAGCGAGAGACCCCCGGACAGGAGCGGAAGGGAGACGGGATGCTGGGAAAGATGCTCAGGAACACAGGTGAATGAGGAGGTGCAGTGCTTGTGGGTATTTGCCTCCTCTGACGGCGTGGCACATAACGAAAGTTCAGAGGAGGTTTGACTGCACGAACAGAGCTGCCTGCTTCCTCGGATGAGTCAGACTCGGCAGATTCAGTGGATTCGCTGGAAGAGGTTGGAATGGTGGAGTCTACTGCTGGGAGTGATCCGGGTCCTGCAGGGATGGCCTGATACACAGGGTCGGCTAGCTGAGGTGTTACAGCTCCAACATCTTGGATTGATGGCTTATGACCATTGGGAATATGAGCATTGTGGGCTGTTGTTTTGGAAAATGTGTCTTCTTGCCGTGTCGGAGTGACAGCATGCACCTGTGAATCAGTGACACAGTGATGAGTGACCTCCTTGGGGACAAATGAAGTCATAAAGGGATAGTTCACCCAAAAATGAAAATTACCCCATGATTTACTCACCCTCTAGCCATGCTAGGTGTATATGACATTCTTCTTTCAGACAAATACAATCAGAGTCATATTAAAAATACATCTGGCTCTTCCAAGCTTTAATGGGAGTGGATGGTAGCCCAAAATCTGAAGTCCAAAATATTGCACCCATCCATTATAAAAGAAGTCCACATGGCTCCAGGGAGCCTTCTGAAGTGACGTGATGTGTTTGGGTAAGAAAAATATCTAGATTTACAACTCCGGTAGGTGAATAAAGGCCTTTTGTAGTGAATGCGTGCATTTTTGTTAGAAAAATATCCATATTTCAATAAACACTTTTCTCTCAAATCCGTTATCTGTCATAAACCGAAGCCATTCCGGTGGATGACGCAGCACTTATGCGCAGTGCACGCCCCTCTGAAATATGCTAGTCTTGCGAGTTTGTTTGTAAGAGCAAAGGATGCAATTTCCTTACTTTAGCAAAGGAAAACCAGTCTCCTCTTGGTTTATGTTGAAATCCTCTAACATTTTTCTTAGCAAATCCTCTGTTTTTTATAATTCATGACCGGAATTTTGTTTTGTTCTCTTCGTATTCATCACAAATCATGCAAAACAATGTCTTATGTCATCCGCTTCAACTGCTTCCTTGTATGAAAGATAACGGAAGTGAGAGAAAAGTGTTTATTACGTTTGAAATATAGATATGTTTCTTACAAAAACAAAGGGTTTTGCTCGAGAAGGCCTTTATTCAGCCCCTGAAGCCATGTGAAGCACGTTTTATTATGAATGTGTGAGCTTCATTTGACAACTTGTGGACTGTTCAAAACTAACACCTGCTGAATGCATTGATAGAGCTTGAAATAGCCAGGACAATTTTTAATATGACTCTGACTGGAATTGTCTGAAAGAAGTCATATACACCTAGGATCCCTCGAGGGTGAGTAAAACAAAAGCAAATTTTAATTTTTTGGGTGAACTAACCCTTTAACTGTTTTAGAATGTCCCTATCCTCGCAAAAACATACAGTACATACAACGCAGGCAGTGTAGTTTGAATAAAATAAATTATAACTCTTATGAGTCAAGACACTCGCTAAAACCCAAATCACACTGCATGATTTTAGCAATCCTATAAGATCACTGCATGTCACACTGTGCGACATGGATCTAATACACTTGGCTATGGTATGTGTGACTATTGACTCATACGCAAAAAAAGAGGGAATCATTCACTGTACTTCTTTGAACTGTTGTAGTTTAAATAATCAATTTATTTGTAATGATAACGTAAGTTATTTTTACATTTGATTATTTGTTTAGTTTCATTCATACATGAATGCTTTAGATATAAAATGATAAAGATAATTTATTATTTGTTTCTAGGCTTTGTTTTCTACTGCGGGATTTTATTAATTTTTATAATGATTATTATTATTTTTATAAATCATTTTGAAGGTCTTTTAATTGAGAATGTCATTATTTTATTGCTCATTGTGACTTGTTTTGTCAGCACAGGTCACATTATTCTCAGGAGGAAGCAGATGTGCAGGCGGTAAATGACAACATGCAAGATGTTTCAGATGGTATGGCAAGTCTAACACATGGATCGGATATGGGTCACAAATGAAAGAACGTGTAATCGGACAGCCAAAAAAAAATCAGATGTAGGCAACAAATCGGAATAGGGCATCAAGACCTGCAGTGTAAAAAAGGCCTAACATACGCATGTTTAACTATCAAATTTGATGTTTATGAAGTGTTTGTGAATCCAGAGGATAGTCTTCGGGAAAGTCTGTTTTACGCACAAATTACCCAGAATTTACTCTTATATTTATGAATATTTAATGAATGAGATCCAATGACTTTAGATGTTGATGTTTTTGTTTTGTTTGAAGTTACCATTACTGGGGTCATTGCTTGCTTTAGTTGGGCTCTTTACCCTTGACTTTAAACCTTTAGAATTTATTTGGTGGTCACAGCAGTGTGTACATTTAGACATGTTTGTTATGGTAAAAAAAAAAAAAAGGCCAAAAGAAAATGCAGTCAGGTGTTTGTAATTAGCATATAATGGCTTGAATAACTGATTTTATTCGGAATATAATCTTCATTCTGTGTATTGGTGTTGTGGTACATGCTCAAGAAGTAAAATTTATGTATTGTTTATTATTAGTATTATTAGTTGTAATTTATTAAATAGGAGTGTGTTTACTTTTTTTGCATAAAGTACTGTGTAATGATGCAAATTTGAATATGACCTTAAACTGTATATGCTGTAAAGTGACGCTTGAGGGCGATAGTGAACTAAAGGGCAGGGAGCATCATTTGTATATGAAGTCAGACTGCCAGTCACTAGTGATGAGAAGTTCGGATCATTTTACTGACTCTGACCTTTGAATCTCCTACAGCAAATGAATACATACATTTTTGAGTCACCTCATTCATTTAGTTCATTTTAGCAATGTGTAATTAAAATGTTATGTGTTACTTCCCTAAAACAGCTACTACTTACAAAAAATGTTGATCACACTACAAAAAATACAAATCTATAATTCTATATGGCATGTATGTAGACTGGCAACGTTTCAGAACTTTGAGAAATCAATGTACCTCAGCCATTTGGACCTCTAAATAAAATTATTATCTTACCTAAATGATAAACTAATGATAATTTTAATAATCCATCTAAATTCTGGAAAACAATTAAAGTATTGCAGAATAAAAAAGCTTCAGACTTTCCACACAAACTGAATATTGAAAATATAACTATCACAGATGAAAATGTCATATTAAATGCCTTTAACGATCATTTTGAGAAGACAGGTCATTTATTTGATCAGTTTCCATCAATTTCAGTTGATCCTTTAACTTGTTTTTTATTATCTAGCACATCTTCAACTTCTGCTTTTTTCATTTGATTTTGAAGCCGTGCAACTTCAAGATGTTATCCAAACGCTGAATTCTATAGACCCCAAAAAGGCGCCTGGACCTGATGGTCTGGAACCCTTTCTGTTAAAGGTGGCTGCACCAGTTATAGCTGAGCCTATTACTTACATTTTTAATATGTCAATAAGTTCTAATCAGGTTCCAGCTATCTGGAAGCAAGCTTACATTACACCCCTATTTAAAGCTGGCAATCGATATGACATGAACAACTACAGACCAATGTCTAATCTCCCTGATCTTTCAAAAATACTGGAATCTTTAGTTGCTACCCAACTTAAATCATATTTGCACTCACATACTTTTTTAAATGAAATGCAATCCAGTTTCCGATCAGGGCAGAGTACAATATCCGCCACTTTAAAAGTCATGGATGACATCAAAGAGGCTATAGACAAAAAATTTACCTGTGTTTCTTTGTTTATAGACCTCACAAAGGCATTTAATACTGTGGACCATCCATTACTGGTTAAAACCCTGCTGAGAGCCGGCATTGGATGTAATGCGATCAAATGGTTCCATAGCTACTTGATCAATCGTTCACAAATGGTTAAATGTGGCAACGACATGTCAAACCCAGTTCTTGTTATGAAGGGTGTTCCACAAGGTTCAGTTTTGGGACCCTTTCTCTTCCTAGTTTATATTAATTATATTTGTGATAAGTTTAAATTTTGAAAGTATCATCTGTATGCAGATGATACAGTTTTGTATTCCCGTGCTCCCACAGCTGAGTTAGCCTTTTCAATTTTGGAGGCAGATTTTGATACCCTGCAATTGAAGCTGTTGTCAAACTCTCATAAAACGTCCCTAGGTTACGAATGTAAGCCTAGTTACTCGAGGGAACAAGACGCTGCGTCGAGCGCTTTTGGAGAACGCCTTTGACAAGAACCACTCTGAATATCGTGTGCTATCAGTCCAATGGAAGAGCTTGACATCACAGTCGGGGTGACGTAGCGACCAGGAAGCTATAAAAGCACGTGTCGTGCAGCTGGCTTCAGCTTCGAGTAGGGAAGTAAGCACCGGCAGGGGTGCCGGGAGTATGGCTCTGTGACGCAGCATCTCGTTCCCTCAAGGAACTAGGGTTACATTCGTAACCTAGGGACGTTCCTCTTAGGGCACTCGAGCTGCGTCGAGCGCATTTGGGGAACGATGTGCCAACGCTGCCAGACTACAAAACCCCTGCCTAGTGTGTATCCGAAGAGCACAGCTAAGGCGAGAGGACAGAAGAGCCAGGAGCGGCTCGCATATCAAGATTGTAACATGTGGCAAATATAGAAGGCGTGGACCATCCCACAGCATTGCAGATATCCAAGAGGGACACACCTGCTAGAAAGGCCTTAGAGGAGCCATACTCCGTGTAGAGTGAGCCTTGGCTCCCAAAGGAAGGGGAAGACCAGAGGACTCATATGAGACATTGATAGCCTCGACTATCCAATGACTAAGGGTCTGCTTAGAGGCAGGGGAACCCTTTTTAGGAGGACCGTAGCAAACAAGCAATTGGTCAGATTTTCTCCACATATCTCCTAATACCACAACCAAGAATACGGGACCATACTGGAGGAGCCTCAGTGCACCGCAGAGGAAATGTGTAACTAGGGGGTGCCTACCCACTGACTGATCATCGAAAGGGACGTGGTAAGCAGCTATGGCCGCCACGTACACCTTTAGGGTAGAAACTCCAGAACTGTACCGACTGGGCAGTTAACAGGGTCAAGCTGGCGGTCTCTGCACCATGAAGTGAAGAGTTTCCACTTCAAGGCGTACAGTTTCCTTGTAGACGGAGATCTGGATTGGAGGAGGGTCTCAACAACCTCGGTTGAGAGACCGGAAGCTAAGAACTGTGCCCCCTCAGGGGCCACACCCACAACTTCCACAGCTCCGGGCGAGGGTGGATTATTTTGCTCTGCACCTGAGAGAGTAGATCTGTCCTGATCGGAATCTCCCATGGAGAGCCGTCGAGGAGAGAGATCAGATCTGCAAACCATACTTGGCCCGGCCAGAACAGGGCCACTAATAACAGACGGACCCCGTCCCGGCGTAGCCTCGCCAGAACTCCTAGGAGCAGAGCGATGGGGGGAAAGGCGTACAGATGAAGACTCGGCCAAGTCTGTGTCATGGCATCTAGTCCCAGTGGAGCTGGGTGAACTAGAGCGAACCAGAGGGGACATTGCGATGTCTTATGTGTTGCGAAGAGGTCCGCCTGAGCTTTGCCAAATATCTGTAATATCTGCTTCACCACCTCGGGGTGAATCATCCATTCCCCGGGCCTCGGCCCCTGTCTCATGTCTGCTCCCACATTCAATCTCCCAGGAATATACACTGCTCTTAATGAGAGGAGTTTGTCATGGGACCATGAATCAAGAACCAAGGTTTCTTCCATACGTGTAAGGCACTAAGGCATTGCCGCGTGACCTTGATAGTTCGCAATTTATTTCCCCTCGGGGAAAACCCCTTGGTCTTGAGCCACCACTGCAGGGGCCTCATGTGCAGGAGGCCAAAAGGCATCACGTTGGACGCAGCTGCTATGAGCCCCAACAGTCTCTGAAACTGCTTGAGAGTGAGTGACTGGCCTTCTCTGACTCTCTTGACTGAGGAAAGGATTGACTCGATCCGAGCAGGAGACATACGTGCCTGCATCATGGTTGAATCCCATACTATGCCTAGATAGGTGGTTCTCTGAACTGGAGAAAGTACACTCTTCTTGGCATTCAGTCTCAAACCCAGCTCCCCCATATGGGCAAGAACGACACCTCGATGTCGCACCGCCATCTGCTCTGACTGAGCTAAAATCAACCAATCGTTGATATAATTCAGAATGCGGATGCCCTGCATACAGAGGGGTACCAGAGCCGCATCTACACATTTCGTGAACGTGCGGGGTGAGAGTGCAAGGCTGAAGGGAAGTACTCGATATTGATAAGCTTTGCCCCCGAAAGCGAACCTCAGAAACTTCCTGTGTTGTGGAAGGATGGATATGTGGAAGTATGCGTCTTTGAGATCTATTGTGACAAACCAGTCCTCAGATCTGATTTGAGCTACATCCTGTTTGACAGTGCGCATTTTGAACTTCAGTGACATTACTGAGAGGTTTAACTGACGTAAGTCTAAGATCGGACGCAACCCCCCATCCTTCTTTGGAACTATGAAATACCTGCTGTAAAACCCGGACTCCCTGTCTAGACAACCTCGATGGCCTCCTTCCTTAATAGGGTATTCACTTCTTGTTCCATCACCAGAGCCTGCTGGGGGCCGACGACTGTCAGTGTAACCCCATTGAACCTTGGCGGTGGACAGCCGAACTGAAGAAGGTAGCCTTTTTCTACTGTGTGCAGGACCCATTGAGATACATTTGGCACTATTTTCCACGCTGCTAGATAATGTACTAAGTCTCTCGAGACTGATCTCTGGTGTAAGAGGCCCCCGAAGAGGTGGCGAGCTTCCTAGCTCCGCTACGCTCGTGGGCGGACATAACTGGCAGTGACGCTTGCGGGAGACCGCTGCGCCCTGAAACACTGGCAGGGTTGGCAGACCGGCCTCCAGAGGGCACTGGGGTGAGACGGGCACCGTATAATGAGGTGGACACTGCTCTACCCCAGTAGGGGCTACCCTCAAGGTCACTGCGACTCTGGGTCAGGACCTCTTGGTCGAGGACTTCCTGGCTTCGATAATTGTCGACATGTAGGTTCCAAAGATTGGGACGTGGGTGCCAGAGGGTGCCCCGTCCCTGAGAAAGAAGGTCTTTCCTCAGAGGAATTGGCCAGAAAGGGCCTGTCGCGAGGAATACAACTTTGGGGAACCAGGTCCGGCTGGGCCAAAAAGGCGCAACCATGAGGACCTGCTCCTTGTGCTCCCTCATCTTGCGCAATGTCTGTGCAAGAAGGCTCACTGGGGGAAATGCATACTTGCAGAGGCCCAGCGGCCAGCTGTGTGCCAGAGCGTCCGTGCCAAGGGTGCCCTCAGTCAGGGAGTAATAGACGCAACCATGAGGACCTGCTCCACGTTCTCCCTGATCTTGCACAATGTCTGTGCAAGAAGGCTCACTGGGTGAAACGCATACTTGCACAGGCCCAGCGGCCAGCTATGTGCCAGAGCATCCATGCCAAGGGTGCCCTCGGTCAGGGAGTAAAACAGCTGGCAGTGGGAATTTTCTGGAGAGGCAAACAGGTCTACCGGAGCGTCCCCGAAGTATTCCCAAATCAGCTGAACCGTCTGGGGGTGGAGTTTCCATTCCCCTGGGTGAGACTGCTGCCGTGAGAGCTCATTGGCTGCACAATTGAGCCTGCCCAGGATGTGAATGGCACGAAGCGACCTCAGACGCTTCTGACTCCACAAGAGTATGTACAGTGCTCTTTCCACCTTCAATACCATGACTTAGGTGCCCTTGAGCAAGGCATCGAACCCCCAACTGCTCCCCGGGCGTTGCAGCATAAATGGCTGCCCACTGCTCCGGGTGTGTGTTCACAGTGTGTGTGTGTGTGTTCACTGCTCTGTGTGTGTGCACTTCGGATGGGTTAAATGCAGAGCACAAATTCTGAGTATGGGTCACCATACTTGGCTGAATGTCACTTCACTTTAAGAGGAGATAGCGAGTGAGTTGCGACATGCGGCGGGAGTGTAGACCACCCTACAGTTGATATACGCTACTGTCGCAGTATTGTCCGTACGGACCAGAATGTGCTTTTCCTTCAGCACCACTCAAAGGTGATTGGGCTCTTGGGCGAGATCCCCCATTCGTCAGTCTCTTTCTGATGTAACGTAGAACGTGACCGACTAAAGGAGCTGGTCACTGCTAATTGCAGTTGTTTTGCCAATTCTACTACCACTTAACTCTTTTTTTTGAACTTATGATTTAATAATGTTGTGTCTGTGATCAGTATTATGTAAGGTATTGTGTAATATCTAAATGTATGCACTGCTGTGCTGTGTTTCAGTGTTGTATAATATTTTGTTGTGGAGACTTGTTTGTTGAGTTTTCTGTTGTATGAAATTATGAAGTTGTTTTGTTTTTATTGTGGCTTGTTATATGTTTAATTCTGCTATTTATATGCCACCAGAAGCTCTGCCTCTTCTGTGTTTGTAACATTACTTTTTTAACACTGAGAGTGGATTATGTCAACATGAGCAGTGTTAATTTAACACTGAGGATTTTTGCTGTGCAGGTAAAGTTAAAAATAATTTTATTTGGTAAAATGTCTTTACAAAACAAGAATGACAGCTTTGTACAGTCCAGCACAAACTTATTCCTCCTGCAAGTATCCCCTGTTGTAAAGATTTAATGAAACTGAATAACTTACATCTGTGTTTGGCTACATCTGATAGCTTCATAGCATTTCATTTTATAGATTTGGTATTACTGCAAAAATGTAGATTATGTAGAAATTGTATTGTATCACAAAATAATTGGGGGGGGAATTTGTATTTTTTTCTGACTGACTTCATGCAAAAAGCAAACATATATCACAAGCAATGTAGTCTGATTATGAAACAACTGACCCTTGTGAGAAGTTTGTAAAGAGTTGGCTCACATTTTTTATTATTATTATTATTATTATTATTATTATTATTATTATTATTATTATTATTATGATTATTTTCCAATTATAAATAATGATAATGATCAAATATAAATATAAATATAAATAATATAAATAACTCTAATGTTTTCTCAGCATGTAAGTCATTCTATATTTAGGGGTACATTTCATGTCAGCTAAAAAGTCAGAAAATCAGTATTCATTTTGATAAATAAATCAGGTGGTTGAATAATATATACCCTTAATGTGCTAAATAAATTGTTTGGCAAGCTAAAGCTCTAATGACTTTTTAAATATGTTTAATGAAAATGAACATTTGATTCATTATTTTTTTAACTGTGTTATGGACAAATGTTGTGTAAATGAAACGTGAATGAAGTCCCATATGATTAAAGATTTGTTTGAAGGTTTGAATGAGTATATTCAATTCAATTCAGAGTTTTTCAAGGTTAAATGTCTAACTGATTTGAAAATATGAATTTGGGGCTTCATAATGGGTGTATTGTGGGATGCTATCATGAAGGATGATACTTTTCTTTAACAAAAATCAACAGTATGCTGTATTTATTGTTATTCACCATCCTCACCAGAGATATCCCCATCTTTTTTTCTGACAGTTTAGTTCACATTTAAAATAATTTTGCTGAAAAACAGCTCAGCTTGAGACATAAACATGAAACATAAAAAAACACACATAACAAACTTGACAAAATAACACAGTTGGCAAATAAGAATGAACTTCATATCCATGAAGCATTTTAAAAACACACATTATTATTTATATTTTAAAGTTAATAAATATATATTTACTATTATAACGGTAAACGAAGTCACTACTAGGCAGTAATAGATATATGCCAAATCTCTAATATTATATAGGTTCAAGAGGAATTCTGAATGCATCACATGACTTTGGACATGCAATTTTGGAACAAACCATTGCCTTTGACAAACCACAGTTGATACTGATTTCTCCGACACACAGAATGGGTATTACATTTTTTTTACACGTCTTTGTTGCAATTTAATGGTTATTTTGGACAAATATTTAGGAGAAATATATACAGAAACATGTATTTGAGCTAATCTGAATTGCAAAACCTCACATTTACTAATTCCGACAGCACAAAAACAGCTAATTCCAGTATAGAATATGCTATTTTTGCAAGATAAAAGATGGATATCTGTTGGATTTTTTTATTAAATGAATTAGAAATGTCCCCTGATATAAATTGATCATTGTTTAAAGTGAAAAGTTATTGAAAAACTAGTAAAATATTTAATAGAGTGCATGGACATGACATGTATACTCCAATTATAGAATGACTCATAAAAAATTTTCAGAAAAACAGTGGAATCATTATACCACCATTTGCTTGCTGCTAGTAGCATTGAAACTTCACACTTCCTGCTTTAAATTGGGGATTGATCAAATCTTTTTTTCCTATCGCTAAGAATAATCAGATAGAGCAATAAAATATGGCATTGCCTTCAAGTCCTCCTTGAAAGTTCCTACAGTATAATATTCCTGTCAAAATAACTTGTTAAACAGGAAAAAAAAAACTGTTTTACTAGACACAAGACAGGAAGTGTTTTTTTTTTTTTTTTTTTTTTTTTTTTTAGCATTGATGCAACAAAAATGTTGATCAAGAGCAAAGAGATGTGCAGGTGGTGTGTAACTGATGCTGACATTATCTGGATAAATCAACATGAAATGATAAGGACAAAAGCAGAAAGAAAGGAATTACAACAGTCCATTTTAGCCTTTTCCTTTAGACTTTTCTGTAGTGAGAGGATAATACAGTGAGATTCAGATCAGCTCTACTAGGTTTGGCTCAGTTTCCTTCTGTTACATTGAGGTGTTGATTTACCTCAGTCATCTGGCTTTAAGAACTGGAAAGTTCTCACTTTCCAGAGTGTGACCTGGAGAAAAAACCTGACAAAAATAATAAAAAATATGAATATTTAGGGTACCTGTGGGCGAAATATTTCACAGGACACCTTCACATCTTGCTGGCCATGGCCAAAAACCTCCCCAACACAGAAACCAACAGGCTGAAATGAAAACAGACACATAGAATAACCACACTAGAGAAATCAGAGAGTTTGGAAAACTAGGGAACACTTAATCACATAAGGCATTTTATGATGTGAAAAAAATAACATAGAAAATGTTAATAGTGGTGGATGTTAAGTCATTCACATGGGATCCAATTTACATTTTACGTAATGGCTGCTGGCAGCAACTCACCTCTTTACCTTCATGTCCTGGCTCACACACAACCTCAGGAAATGAAGCGACTGAGCATTCCCGAACAGTGTACTCCACAAAACTAGCGGGAACAGGGGAGCTCTGAGAAATTAAATTAAAAGATTTATCAAATCTGGCCATGGAAGAAGTCAATGTCACCATACTGAAGGGTTGATTCATCCAAATAAAGCAATCTATCATTACAAACTGCATTTTTATTAAATGACTACTAGGTTTTGTTTCACAAACAAAAAGTAAAGCCCAATAGTATCTGCATTCAAACCGATTATGTGGGTATTAACGCTAACTAGACAGAAGGTGGTGCTTAGAGAGAAAAGGGCAAATTTACTGTTGTCTGGCAAATTTTTGCAGATGAAATCCAGTAATTTCAATAGGAATCTGTTTGAAAAAGTTTCCTGCGCAGAAAGTGACCCACCAGAATCTTGTTGCATTTACACTGATTCAAACAGCAGATGTTTTCAGCATGCAACATTTTGAGTGGATCTTAAATGGTGAGTCTAGCTAGTGTGATCTAATTTAACAGTGAACAGTTAATGTAGTGGAATAAAAACAACACATTGTTCAATAAAAGCAAGACAATATTGTCGAAACTAAAGCTAGATACTTGAGGTAATTACTCTGTTTTCTGTGCAGAGATTCTCTGCATTTTGTCTGCTATTTAAATGCACAAGCCATTTAAATTCTAATGAATTCTGATTAGTTATCAGTCCCTTAACCAAGGTTTATTATAGTAAAAGCAATGCACATACACTATTTAACTGAACAGAGATGACATAACAGAATTCAATGATGAACTGCCTTTAACTGTCATTTTGCATTATTGAGACACTGTTTTCCAAATGAATGTTGTTCAGTTTCTTTGACGCAATGTATTTTGTTTAAAGCACTATATAAATAAAGGTGATTGATTGATGCTGATGGTGTTGAAATTATACAGCCAAGTGATGATATCTCAGATCATTATTTAGTTTTATGCAAACTTCATATAGCCAAAACTGCAAATTCTACTTCTTGTAGAAGTATGGTAGTATGGTATGGAAGAACCATCACTTCTACCACAAAAGACTTTTTAAGTTATCTTCCTGATGTATCTGAATTCCTTAGCATATCCAGAGCCTCGGAACAACTTGATGATGTAACAGAAACTATGGGCTCTCTCTTTTCTAGCACCTTAAATACAGTTGCTCCTTTACGCTTAAGGAAGGTTAAGGAAACCAGTATAACACCATGGTATAATGAGCACACTCACACCCTTAAGAGAGCAGCCTGGAAAATGGAGCGCAGCTTGTGGAAAACAAAACTAGAGGTATTTCGTATTGCTTAGTGGGAAAGTAACATATCCTACAGAAAAGCATTAAAAACTGCTAGATCTGATTACTTTTCTTCTCTTTTAGAAGAAAACAAGCATAGCCCCAGGTATTTAGTCAATACAGTGGCTAAATTGACGAAAAATAAAGCATCAACAAGTGTTGACATTTTCCAACATCACAGCAGTAATGACTTGTGAACTACTTTACTTCTTTAAATCTATACTATTAGGGATAAAATTGTAACCCTGCAGCTGTCGAGGAACAGTTCCACTCATTCTCTACTATAGGAGAGGAAGAATTGAATAAACTTGTTAAATCTTCTAAACCAACAACATGTATGTTAGACTCTATACCATCTAAGCTCCTAAAAGAGGTGCTTCCAGAAGTCATAGATCCTCTTCTGATTATTATTAATTACTCATTGTCATAAGGGTATAGTCACAAAACCTTCAAACTGGCTGTTATTAAGCCTCTCATCAAAAAAACACAACTTGACCCCAGAGAACTTGTTAATTATAGACCGATCTTGAATCTCCCTTTTCTATCTAAGATACTAGAAAAGGTAGTATCCTCACAATTATATTCCTTCTTAGAGAAAAATGGTATCTGTAAGGATTTAGACCGTATTATAGTAAATGGACTGCATTTATATAGCGCTTTCAACAGACCACATGGCCATCCAAAGCGCTTTACAATTTGCCTCACATTCACCCATTCACACACCGACTGCGGTGTCAGCCATTCAAGGCACCATCCAGCTCGTCGGGAGCAGCTGGGGTTAGGTGTCTTGCTGAAGGACACCTCAACACTTGGTCAGGTGGAGCCGGGGAATGAACCACCAACCTTCCGGTTTGTAGACAACCTACATGAACCACTGAGCCACTGCCGCCGTAGTACTGAGACTGCTCTCCTTAGAGTTACAAATGACCTGCTCTTTTCATCTGATCATGGTTGTATCTCTCTATTAGTTTTATTGGAACTTAGTGCTGCATTTGACACAATTGATCCAAACATTCTTTTGCATAGACTAGAAAACACTTGGTTGGCATTAATGGAAGTGCAGTAGCATGGTTTAAATTTTATGTGACCGCCATCAGTTCGTAGCAGTGAATGAAGAGGTATCATATGGATCACAAGTGCAGTATGGAGTACCTCAAGGCTCAGTACTAGGGCTGTTACTCTTCACATTTTACATGTAACCAAAATTATGAAAATTTTTTGGGAAATTAGATAAGATAAAGTTATCGCTGACCCTAAACCGCAACTTCCTACTTTATTAACTTTCTAAAGTGTTAAATTTAGTAGAAAAACAAGTCAAAATGCTTATAATAGCTGGATCTGGCAACACGGAGGCTGCGTCTCACTCTCTCGCTCATAACTCTCTGTAGACTCGTTCACTTCAGCAGCGTTTTGCAGCGATTATTTTCATAAAACGGAAGCTTAACATTCTGAATTATACATGCAGACATTCATATGAGGACTTTAGCAGCAAATTAGTCAATCAGAGAACAAATTGTATTTACATGAAAAGTTTTCCGAGGTTCAGACCTCAGTGACCTCATAGCTGGCTACGACCATGCTTCCTGCTAAACCGTAAGTTTGCTTTTCTATTTCACACTTTGCTTTCTATATGTAATTTCTGTGTGCTTTTGTTATTTTGTTAATTTAACCTTTAGTGGAGTTTACTGTTTAATGTTCTATGTATGTTTGTTTGGTTACTGTATGGACTCTGATCAGATCTTATCTTTTCTACAGGATTTTTAATCCAGGATTTGTTCCAGTTCATGATAATGTTGCATGCTAAATGTAATGTGGGCTGATGAGTCGTGAGATGTGTGGATCCATGTGCAAGCTTTTATTACACAGAACCGTGTTTATAACAGACATGGGTAAAACACTGACAAACAGGTATATAAAGGGCAAGACAATGAATGTTCCTAGGGCACTCCTGGGTCTCTTGTCCCTATTATTAATTCCAAAAGCCAAAACAACATGCTAAGAATTGGTTGCTATTGTGGTCTTGTTCTTAATAATATGATATGGTTGGGCCAAATTCGCCCCCTGGGAATAATTTAGTTTCAAATTTATGCCATCAAAGGCTGAAAAAGACCCATATTTTAGTTCCTCATAATCAGTATCAGTTTTCTGAGGGCCAATCTCTAATTTTTATATTTGACACCATGTTGATCATGCCTTTTACGTATGTAGGTCCTGAGCTGCCCCTGGGGATCTACACTAACCATCCCCTTATCTTTTGGCTTTGGAAACTGTAAGAATGTTGAAGAACCTGTTGGAGGGCTTTTACACAGAAGCTCAGGCCAACTATGTAGGACACCCCTGAATTATAAGCTGAGCCTGACCTTGTTTTGGGAACCACAACCAACTAAGCTTGCTCCATGGCCTTCCGTTTGTCCAAGCCATGGGTAGGCTCCAAGAACATTGTTCTGGTGTCCTACAATGTATCACCAAAGGTATTGGATTGGACTGTTGTTGCAACCTTTTGACCTTCATCCCCCTGCATAATTCGCTTGAGATCTTCTAGGCCTGCCGGCCCACAATTCAGATTCTTCACAAGCTGAATCATACCGGCATGATGAAATGCTTTCAGAAACCTATTCAAGCTCGTAATCAGTCCTGTAAATCCTTGATCAGCCACCATGCCAATAAATACCAATTAACAAGAGTAACTGTCAAAAACCCTTACAGTAGGTGAGTTCATATCCTCCCAAAAAATGAATCAACCAGCGGATCAGGAGACAAATAGGCCTGTCTGGGCCACGTATCTCCTACAGAAGCCTGTCTGGGCTCAATCTGCTCTCCCTTCCCAAGTCCCACAGTTCTAAGTCCAAGTGGACTATGGAGGGAGCTTTAAACTTCCAAAAAGAAAACCCCTCTCCCCCCAAAATCCTTTGTAACAACCCTGCCAGAACTCTACTTCCGATCTATCGACCAATCTAAAGGTCATTCTTAAACTCATCAGTAAAGGGCACTGGCTTCCAGGGTTATGAAGGTAAAAACAGAACTATGCAAGCAAACCCCCAACCGCGCCCTAATACAAAGTGACTGGTCAACTCATGTCTGGAACATGCCTCTGGGATTCTGGCCCAGGATAAGAGGCACAAGGGAGGAAAGAGCAAAGTAACTGGCCCATATGGCTACAATCGGTAGGATTTAGAGCAGCTCTTTTTGGAACCAAACCAAGACTCTAGTTCGGATTTTAGAAGACAACTAAGTTTTTTGCCGATCAGGCCATAGGCCTTAGATATAGAGCAGTGTTTGGTACTAAGTTAGGGCTATCCAGAGCTGGGCTAAAAGAGGGTCTGGCACACAGGGCTACAGCGCTTAGGTTTAGAGCAAGAATTGGTTTAGAGTTAGATCCAACTATATCTGGGAACATGAAGTTCTTGACTGAACTAATTCCCAGACAGCAAACCAGACAGCAACCCAAAAAGGTCATAAACCAGTAATCCTGGTCCAGCACTGCATTCCAAGAAAATCTGAATATGAATAAATCGGTGCAAGTGAGACCCATGAAATGGTCCTGTGCATATCATGTTATTACCAAGTCAGACTGCTCTGATCAGGGTTAAGTGTCAGGAAACCCAACACCATACAATATCTGTTGTGACTTTATCCTGGAACGGAGCAAGGCCAGTGAAGTAATTGAAAATAAGTGTCACCTGCATCACTCATCAGTCACGAGTCCCACGGAGGAGCTCTGGAAGGACAGAAGGAGGAGTAACAACAATGAAGGATGAGAGAGGACCAAGCCTGGATTTTGTTTTGTGTTTTGGTTCTGTTTGTGTGCAACAGTTCTGCGCGGGGGTCTGTCGCACTGTTTTGTGTTTATTTTGTTAAAGTTTTATTTAAATGTTCGCTGGTTCCTGCCTCGTTTTTACCATCCTACGAATGTTAGTGTGTTACAGAGATATCATCAGGAAACACATTGTTAGCTTGCACTTATGCTGATGATACTCAGCTCTACATTTCTTCACGGCCCGGCGAAATGTACCAATTAAAAAAAATAATGGAATGCATAGTCAATATAAAAAAAACGGGATGATGAGTAATATTTTACTGCTAAATTCTGAAGAAAAAACAGAGGTGTTAATTATCGAACCTAAAACTACGGCATGTCATAACCTAGAACACTGTCTAAGACTTGATGGCTGCTCTGTCAATTCTTCATCATCAGTTAAGAGCCTAGGTGTGCTATTTGATAGCAATCTTTGCTCTGAAAGACACGTTTCTAGTATTTGTAAATCAGCATTTTTCCATCTCAAAAAATATATCTAAATTATGACCTATGCTCTCAATGTCAAATGCAGAAATTTAAATTCATGCATTCATGACCTCAAGGTTAGATTATTGCAATGCTTTATTGGGTGGTTGTTCTGCATGCTTGATAAACACATTCCAGCTGGTCTAAAATGCAGCAGCTAGAGAACCAGGAAGTATGACCATATTAGTCTGGTTCTGTCAACACAGCACTGGTTCTCTATTAAACATCGCATAGATTTTAAAATCTTGCTTATTACTTATAAAGCCCTGAATGGTTTAGCACCTCAATATTTAAACGAACTCTTATTGCATTATAGTCCTCCACGTCCGCTGCATTCTCAAAACTCTGGCAATTTGATACTACCTAGAATATCAAAATATTACTTAAACTAAACTGACCTGGATGATGACATCACTGAATTATGAACTGCTTTTAAATGAAAATGTAGCATTACTAACACACTTTTTTCCTATTTTTCCTATTTAATGCTGAAGTTGCTTTGACACAATATGTACTGTTAAAAGCACTATATAAATAAAGGTGAAAGAAAATGAAAGAAAGTAGCCCATCTGGGCATTGGCACAAGGGTTGAGGTTTCAAGGCATCTGTGTACAAAGGTTAGTCTTAGGGTGAGGGTCGGTTCAAGGCTAGATTAAGACCCAACCAGCCATGGGAATGCAAAGTTCCTGAATTAACAAACCGCAATACAAAAAGGTCACAGCCCAACAATCCTGATCTATCATAGCATTGCATCACAGGAATAGAGATAAGACTATCTTATTATTTCTAGGTCTGTGAGAGATAGGGCTAGGACCTGAGCCTGCCCCAAACTCCACCACTTTTAGAGCTGCACCTTTAAGTTCAGGGCGTGAGTCAGTTAGGGTTCGATCCCACTCCTTCCACACATCTGTGAGGTGCACGTTTAGGGTGTGGGCCAGTTCCAGGTTAAATCTGCTTAGACCCTAAAACATGTGAGTCGAGAGTGTAATTATGCTTAAGTTTAGGGTTATTTGCATGCAACTATACATAATTTATTGTTATTGTAATAATAAGTACATGTAATGTGTAACAAGGACACCTTAAAGTAAAGTGTACCAACGTATTTTTATTTTTTCTGAGTTTTTTTTTCTTTCCCCTTCCCTTCTGAAATTATGGCCACACCTCTCTTGGCAACTATATGAAAAGTATCACAAAAAAGCTTGCTGCATGCCATCTAAGATGCCCTTCCTGCAACTATGTTTTACATTTATTTAAGACTAGGATACTTGAGCCCCTTTCACACTGCACGTTGATTGCCAGAATATTGCCGGATCGCCTTCTGTGTGAAGGCAAACACATCCTGGGATTGATCCCGGGTTGGGGACCTAGTAACATTGCCAGGTTCAGTCCCGGAAAAAGCGCTGTGTGAACAAAAACCAAAACTGATGCCGTAAAGGCTGTGTCGTAGTGATGACGCATGTTATCACATGACTCTTTTAGCGGGTGTTTTGAAGGCAGATCAATGTTGGCGACGAAACAAATATGTGCAAACTGTAACGAAGCAGAGATCAGTTAGTTCCTCACTTTCCGCGCTGACGCTGAGATTGTTCGCCAGGTTCACTGAAAGTTAACGTGCCTAGTGTTTTCGACTCGTACATTATACGTCACATCCTGATGTCACATGTCTTTTTGTATTGTGTGTGAATGCATGCACATATTCCAGGTAATCACTGGCAGTGTGAAAGTGCAAAATCTAGCGACCCAGGAACAATTGCGGGGACACGTTACCGTGTATTTTCCAGAATCGCAGTGTGAAATGGGTTTAGGATTAGGGTGAGGGTTAGGGTAAGAGAACCAGGAAGTATGACCATATATTAGCCTGCTTCTGTCAACGCTACACTGGCTCCCTATTAAACCTTTTATAGATTTTAAAATATTGCTTATTACTTATAAAGCCCTGAATGGTTTAGCACCTCAGTATTTGAACAAGCTCTCAATGCATTATAGTCCTCCACGTCCGCTGCATTCTCAAAACTCAATTTGATAGTACCTAGAATATCAAAATCAATTTTCTCATTGCAATATCGTCAACCTAACCTGCAGATATTACTTAATCTGAACTGAGCTGGGGGATGACATCACTGAATTCAATGATGAACTCCCTTTAACTGCAAATTGAGCATTACTGACACTTTTTTTCCTGTTTAGTGCTGAAGTTGCTTATACACAATATGTTTTTATAAAAGTGCTATACAAATAAAGATGAAAGAAAATGAAAGAAAGAAAGTAGCTACATGCCATCTAAGATGCCCTTCGTGCAACTATGTTTTACAAATATTTAAGAGTAGGATACTTATATAGGAATTACTGTTGTCAAGTTTCATTCATAATGTTTCCCCCTGTAAAATTTCACAATATAACCCAGTATTATGGCAAACCTCAATGACAACACAGTTTAATAAATTGGGGAAAACTGATGAATTGTCATCTTTTGTAACCTGATGGGAGGCTCTGGTGATGGTGTTCACAGTCAGGCTAACAGGAAATGTGCTCTGTCGATTGTATTTAAGGAGTGATGTCCGAGCTGCAGCGATGGCTTCATTACTGTCTACGGACAGCAGCAGAGGACACTCCGGACACGTCAAGCGTAACTTCTCTGGAGGGTCTTGGGGAAGGAAAGTAGAGAGATTTGTTCTTTAAGTGAATGAGATAAAAGATAAATTGGAAGTTGCATTTGATAAAACAGCAGTGAAGCATTGCTTTTTCATTTAATTAGATAATTTGACAAAAGCAAGACCTCAAACCGTATTTAATCACCTTTAAGCAGTAAATAAAATTACTTCTGAGACATACCTGCATTTTATTAATGTGGTCCTTTTTTAATATGATTATATTATTATAAGCATCAAATAATCCATAAACCAACTAATCCATAAATTCTATACTTCCCAGAAGTAAATTACACGTCTATGGACAAAACACATGCTGAGAATCTTTTATGCTAGGCACTTCAGACAAAAGCATAGTTTAACCTATCCTGCTCGGTCATGATGCATCTATGTGATGTTATTAATTGTTAGTTGCAGCTGCGTTCTAGTTTTACATATGCTTAAAGGTTCACATTTTGAGATTTCTATTTTGCAGGGAACTCCTGTAAATGCGTGCAGAAAGAAATGGAAGTAACTGGTTGACCTGGTACGAGTGTGCAGTCATAGCTGTAGAGGTAAGAGAAGCCCCCAGATGTGTGGAGCACTGTGGTGTTACAGTTTCCAGAGATTTGCTACAACACAGGAAACACATAAATTGTCCATAAACCAAACGAAAACACCCTTTTTTCTAAACATATAAAAACTAGATTCTGTGAAACATCTGCACTGATTTACTTCATGGATTAATACGAGTTAGAAATGGGATTAGTCATAATATATTACTATTCAAGTGAGCTTTTCTCATGTTTCTCATTTTTAAAAAGTAATGCTGCTTTTACTTTTCAGCACTATTACTTACCTCTTTTTCACAATGCAAAGCACAGGTTTTAAAGTGCAATAATAGATTAAACAGAGCTAGAGATCTTAGTCTGAGATCCAGATTTGCATCCGTTAAATGCTGATAATAGAGCTGCATGCAGTTAATCTTAAACCCACGGTCAATATTTGTGAATTTACCAGATTACATTTTAAACAGAAGTAAACAACACTACTACACTGTCAACCAGAGGTCATATATTCAATCCAAACTTTACGATGTACAGTAGCAGCAAATAATCAAGGCGCTGAAGCCTTACTGTTTCCATGAAAGGTCTAATAACACATTTCTTCCATGATTTGGGACTGAGGACATGGCACTTGGTCTCAAGGACATCTAAATCAAGATAATAGACCGTTCCAGCTGGACCCTAAAGCACAGGAAAGTGGACCAATGAAATAAACAGGTTCTTTCAAAGATGAAAAATACATATACAGTCTAGCTTTGAATCTGTAAAAACATTTAATTGATAATATGAGTAGATCTATGCTTTTTCCACTGGTGAAAATGACAGAACCGTTTACCAACCTGTTGATGCGCCTGGACGTTTGTGATTCTATTTAGGGCAAATTTGTAACCTGTTTGTCTGTCCTCGTTTATGTACGTGACGGCCAGTCGGGACAACTTCTCCACAGTCTTGTCGTCACAGGGAACATGAACTAAACTTGTCCCAGAGACACACAAAATGTTTGCGGTCAGACAAATCCAAATCAGATTCAACATCTTTCTTTCTCATTAGAGACACAGTCTAGCATCCGTTTATACCAGGAGATGAATGTGACTTTGGAATCAGTTTGATAAACATTAACAAAATGATCAATGTGTGACCTCGCTGTGATGTAAAAAACGTGTGTCATAGTCTACAGGCTCCAAATCTAGCCCAAACCTATCCAAACTGATCCACAATATACACTTGTAAACGAAAATACAAGAAGAATCAATTAGTATTTAAAATACAAATAAACACTCAACCCCAGGAATGCTCATTCCTCCTCGTGAAGACCAGTCATCTGCAGCAGAGTTAAGTTCCTCACAAAACCTCTGTAATTCCTTGATATTAAATAAAGATCTTGATTGGCTAGTTCATGTGTGTTTGTTTATAGATAGACCTAAACTTAAAAAAGGTAGATATTTAGGTCCTGAGATGAGTATTTTGGCCAATATACTCTCTCGTACAGTAGTAATACTTTATTCGATCAGAAGATGGCGCTCGTATTGCAAAGATGTGACAAGCAAAAATAGAAATTCCATTCAGATCTTTGTGGATGATGTGCATACTATCCACCCTAAATTATATATGATATAGGTAATTTCTAATACTATTTATGGCAGGATAGTGTGATATAGGTAATTTTCAGTACTATTTATGGCAGGATAGTGTGATTTTGGTCATTTTCAGTACTATTTACCGCAGGATAGAGTGATATTGGTCATTTTCAGTACTATTTACGGCAGGATAGTGTGATATTGGTCATTTTCAGTACTATTTACGGCAGGATAATGTGATTTTGGTCATTTTCAGTACTATTTACGGCAGGATAGTGTGATATCGGTCATTTTCAGTACTATTTACGGCAGGATAATGTGATTTTGGTCATTTTCAGTACTATTTACGGCAGGATAGTGTGATATCGGTCATTTTCAGTACTATTTACGGCAGGATAGTGTGATATCGGTCATTTTCAGTACTATTTACGGCAGGATAGTGTGATATCGGTCATTTTCAGTACTATTTACGGCAGGATAGTGTGATATCGGTCATTTTCAGTACTATTTACGGCAGGATAGTGTGATATCGGTCATTTTCAGTACTATTTACGGCAGGATAGTGTGATATTAGTCATTTTCAGTACTATTTACGGCAGCATAGTGTGATATTGGTCATTTTCAGTACTATTTACGGCAGGATAGTGTGATATTAGTCATTTTCAGTACTATTTACGGCAGCATAGTGTGATATTGGTCATTTTCAATACTATTTATGGCAGGATAGTGTGATTTAGGTAATTTTCAATAGTGCAGATAGTGTGGTATTTGGACGCAGGGATACTGAGGTTGAATCTAGCATGGAAACAGGTTTTGTGGTCAAAGTTATCTGTGGTCGCCAAAATGTCAGGACAGTTAAACACATTGGTATTTTTTATATTTATTATTATTATCTCATTTACACTGTTTCTGCTTTATTTCTGAGACGTTCATCTCAAAAGTGTAATAATAATGACTAGATATTTTACAACATTAACTTTCTTTATTTTATCCTCAGAAATTAAAACAAAACAATGTCTTTTATTCATTCTTGATTAATTAAAACTAAATTTGTCACAAGTAATTCATTTAGAACCAGCTGAAAAAAAAAAACTATCACAGTACAGTGTCCATTAAAACCAGTTAAATTCCCATTAAAACCAGTGCCATTATAAATTCTGTTTTAGACTTGTAATCGGTCGCCTTCTACTTCTATGGCTTGTTAACACTGTTAAATCCTAATGGGAATGGTCTTCAATATTCAAGAATATGTTTTAAAAACACACTACAGGAAAACATTTTTAATACAGTGGTGAGCCAAAGAGACATAAAGCGCCGGAAGTTTTCTGACTAAAAGTTTCTCGCTAAAACATGGTTTAAATTCGTTTCTAGATCTAAACACAAAACGGGCAGACTATGAATGAGGCCGAGTTCAGATGACAGGTCTGCGCGAGAGGGAGTGTCCAGCGCGCAGTGCATTCAACACGAGCCTGACGCCACGCGCATCCAGAGCATTCAACCGCGCCACCGACAGCGCACATTCACGTGAACGTCCTCGTTGAAGATGGTGTTTATGGGGAAAGTCTGCTGCTTTTTGGTCTTCTGTGTTTTTGAAGCGAGCGTTGCACGCCGGACCGAAGAAGCGGAGACTGTGGAGAAGATTGAAAGCGCGCGCTGCGTCTCGCGATGCCTGACGCTTCACATCACGCAGATCACCGCGTTATTCAAACACCTGCAGGTAAGAGCCACCAAGAGGCAATGTTAGTTTACAAGGTAGGTCCGTATTTTGTATGGGAAATATAGCCTTTAAGAAGAGCTTCACACTGGCAACTTTCTGGTTTAAGAAGTTGAGAAGAACAGCTGTTGGAAATATATAGAAAATATTAAAGGTCGAAACAATAAGCCACAAACACAATACGTGCAAACACATAAAAGCTAACATTCAAAATGATCAATTAACTGTTTTAATCAACCACAATTCGTATGCCAGTGTAATTTTATGGTGTCTGTTTGTTACAATCGCAATTACAATAATGCACTTACATTAATTATAATATATTTAAACAATACAGATCGTTTCAAAGCAGCTTCATAAACAAAACAAAATTAAAAATAAACAGTAGGCCTATAAATGTTGCTCAGTTTTGATACAATTTCTGGAAAGCAGAGGAAGCACTTTATTTTAAGGTGTCCTTGTTGCAAATTACATTTTCTTACTGTTATAATAACAATAAATTATGCATAATTACATGCAAGTGACCCTAAACCAAACCTTAACCATGTACATGTAAGTACATGTAGTTAATTAATATTACTCAGTAATTGATGTATAATAATACTGTAACAAGGATCCTTAAAATAATATGTAACTCTAGAAATACAATAGTGTGAATATTGTGTACTTCCGTAGCTAAGATCAGTTCAGCTAAAAAGTATTTGAAACCATACACTTATGGTCTTTTGAGTCCCTATGTGACAACGAGCCCCGACCCCATTAGTTTCAGATGCTGAGTTGGGATCTTTTCTGAGCATGTGCAGTTGGTTGAGTGGATGGGAAACACGTTGCTTTGTGTGTGTGTGTGTGTGTGTGTGTGTGTGTGTGTGTGAATGAAGTGTTTAATGGCTGTTTTCACCTGTTTTCTTCATGGGTTCATCCCCTAACTGACTGGAGATCAGCTTTAGTGCAGTTGTAGTTAATTGTGTGGTATTTGGAGCTTGAATCATGAAAGCATATGGTCTGACAGCCCACCATGCAGCATGACTCTGTCCTATATATCTGTCTTTCAGTTCTGTTTGCTGTGTATCATAATTGAGTCATAATTAGAGGCACATTATGAAAAACTATCCACTTTAGTAGTTCCAGACATTAAACTTTCTCTCTGATCTACTTCTAATCTAATTTCCCCCCCCAGTTCCTGTCTGTAAATCTTGATTTGACTTAAAAATCTATGATTTCATCATAAAATTTAATCTGGATACCAGAGGCCTTTTTGCTGCATCTTGCATTTGCATGTTTGCATTTAAATATTAATTTTGCTTAATATTTCATCCACATATATGATGCGGATTTAAACAGCGATAACTTGCCATTGTTAGCGATAAAAGGTTTTTCTATCTGATTTCACACATTAAAAATAATTTTGTTGGTATAAATGTATTTAGGTACAGTTTTTTTTTTTTTTTTTTTTTTTTTTTACTTGAATAAAACCAGTTAATTTAGATTTGACCATTTTTAGCTTAGCATTTTTTCAGTATGTGAAAAAGTACAGAGAGTATTGACTCTCATTGGTACCTGAAACCTTGATTTATTTAGCCAAAATATGTAATTAATGAGCAGGAGGGAGATTTGTAGAACTTTGTGAATGACAATCTGTTTTATTCTACTTTTTACAGAGTTCTGTAGGCGCAGATGCCATGTAGGTCTGCTTATTACCCATTAAATAGCAACATGTTTAAGAATAAGACCATTGACACTCATATATGACTGAGTGTCGGATAACCGTTGCTTTTTTTATTGTGGGAACTCTGGGTAGTAACATGAGGGACTGCCTTGTAAAGGACTCACTAACACATTCTTGTGTGAGCTTTGGTAAGAAGGCTTCTGAAAAACATATTATAACAGCCTCATAAATTACTCCTACAATCACTGTAATTAAATCAGGATGAGATGACTCACTGCAGACTGAATTCTTCTCGGGGAGTTTCTTTATTCTGAGCAGAATTCCAGCCATAATTTCTGTTTGTAAGACGGGACGTTGTGCAGGTTTCACGTTACCGCTCAAAGCATAGCTGGGGGTTTTGAAGAAGGTGTCCTCCCATTTTCCCTCAGTCTTTTAAAAGTCAAAAACCAAAGACGGTTTAGTGTCCTTACATGCACCAGCTTACACAAACCACTTCAAGAAAAGGAATGTTTGATAAGTCATCATCTCTCGAGCTCGTCCTTTGTTGCAGCAGCTGCTCTGACTGCAGGTGCACGATTTACAACGTCTCCAGACAATGGTGTTTGTTGTGTTAATGGTGCGCATATCCAGTGTCAGCGCAAATGGTTATACTGCGGTAAAAATGCAACTTATCGCACATGACAGGTGTAGAGTGACCAACATCAAACAAATGTAGGCAAAGTTTTCATTTAGGTAGAATTACACTCATTCTTTGTTCTGCTGACCGTAAAGTGCTGTTCACACGGACACTGGAGGTTTCCCAGTCCATAAGGTCAAAATGTGGTTGATTATTGTGGGCTACACCAATCTGGTGACAGAAATAATTAGGCCTCTTTATTCTCTTGAACACAGAAGCAGGTATTTTAAAGAATGTGGGTAATGAAACGGTTGACGCTAGCATTGACTTCCATAGTATTTTATAAAGAGAAGGCTATTAAAAGCGTGAAATGTACTTGGATATTTTCCTTTGATGTCCCAGCCCATGTGCTGTACGTATTCCTGTCATGAAATTGTTTTCTTTGGCTCCAAACTAAATTTCCTCATATCCAACTGATTGAGCTTAGATTTCAAAACTGAGTTGCCATGGGCAAAACTGGCATCATGTAACTCTCATTAGAAAATAAATCACTACATGCACACTCAACTTGTCTTATGACATGAAAGACAAAAGAAAAAAAGAGTTTCTTACAATCAAAATTTATTTTAAAATCTTTATGGGATATAAATGTCAAGGTGACCTTAATGAACATCTCACTATGAGGGTAACATGATTTTTAATTAGTAGTTTGGCCTATTATTAGTATTATTTTAAAGTAAAAAAAAAAAAAAAGAGAGAAATAATAACAATCGTATTTAATAACATTAATATACAAAAATATCCACCAATGACTTAAAAGTGTCAAATGATGTGACCTTTATGACAAACAAGGTTATTTTTCTCAAGGTAAGTTCAGATCAGATGGTATAACCAAAGTGATATTTGCATAAAATTTTATCCGAACTTTGTTTCAAAATAAATAATGATTAAGAATCAATCAGCTCAGTCTTGAGCTTTAAATGTAACTTACTTTACACAACTTTCATATAAACAAAATGGATTGCAAAAAAACAAACAAACCTTTCCTCCTGCCAGCTTGTTCCATTACTAGCACATCCCCTTAAAGCTCATTGTCTTCTGCCAATTTTCCTGTTACCCACGTGACTAACAGGTCTCTGATTGCTTCTATCTTTCCAGTATTAAAGAAAATACAGTTTAAGTAACTTTTGGCCCATATCAAATCTACTTTATCCAGCGAGATAATGGAAAAAGTGGTCACCACTCAGTTGCTTTTGTAGAAAAAAAAAATGCAAAAATGTGTAGACAAAAAAAATGATTAAGGTTTCTACCCTTACAACACACAGAAATGTCCTCTTAACCCTTGTATGATCATATTTTTGTTACTCAGCCAGTGTTCATCAATCATTTCTGGTGGACCCACAGCAGTTTGGTATTTTTAATTCACCACAATTAAATACTTAATCCCAATTTCAAGCAATATAAATACCATATATGGTCAAAATGTGCCCTTTGCCTTATGAATTAAAGTGCTACCACCTTGTGTGGGAATGGCAGGGGCAGAAACACAAAACCCACACTCACACTCTTATAGACTCTTTCTCTCTCACACACGTTTTTTTTTTTTTTATACTGTGCAAACTAGGGCTGCACGATATTGGGAAAAAATTACATTGCGATATTTTATTTTTCTGCGATGTATATTGCGATATTTTTTCTTACAAACAAAAATGGGGTGAGCACACTTACATTCTCATTTTAAATTATTTAAACATCTACACCATCGTGTCAATTGATTAATATGCGCGAGGGAGAGAGAGCAAGACAGCGCTCGTGTTGTTTGAAAGCAGCTCTCTCTCTCTCTCTCTCTCTCTTTCAATTCAATTCAATTCATATTGCTTTATTGGCATGACATACAAAGGTACTTATTGCCAAAGCATTGTACATAGCAGAATAGAAAAAAAATACATATATATTCCTAAGAAAAAAAAATTACAAGCAAAATAAATCCATATACATTTCTATAAACATTGATGGTACTTCTAATGTACTCTCTGTCTGTCTCTCTCCCGCACGCTCTCTCTCTGTCTCTCTCACGCGCGCTCTCTCTCTCTGTCTCTCGCTCTCTCTCTGTCTCTCTCGCGCTCCCTCTCTCTCTGCCCTGTTAAACTTGCATGTGGTTTTCAGTCCTGTCAATGGTAAACTTTCACTATCTGATGGTTAAGCTGTGCAATTAATCCGCAAATCACATTCGTCAAGGGCCGGGGAGCAGCTGGCCCGTACAGTTAATGAATAACAGATCAACTACGACAGCCTACATCGCACATCCTGCGATGTGACTATCGTGGATTCGTACATCGCGATATCGATGTTTAAACGACACATCGTGCAGCCCTAGAAACTGTATATTCTATGGCCCTACTCCAACCCTACACCTAACCCTCACAGGAAACTCAAAAAAAACTAATTCTGTGTGGTTTATAAGCGTTTTGAAAAATGGGGACATGGGTTATGTCCTCATAAGTCCCCCTCTCCTTGTAATACCTGCGTCATACCCATGTCATTATACACAATTGTGTCCTGATATGTCACAAAAACACACACACACATAAAAACACATACACATACTAATAGCAGGCCCAGACAATAGGAGGACCGAGTAAATGTACCCAGAAACTAAAATTACCACTCCTTTATTATCCCCGGCTAACTAACATTCTGCATGTGATATAAGGGTGTACAGTGAGTGGTCAATGAATTTTTTTTTCTGTAAATGCACTTTACAGAAAATGAATCAAGACCAAAGATTCTGAGTTTGAAAAAATAATTAATAGTCTAATTTTTCTTTTGATAAAAAGTGAAAACGTATCCCATGGACCCGAAAACCATACATGGGTGAAGTATGCTAAGCAACCTCTTCCTTTCATCTGACTGGTGTCATCAGTTTCCTAGCCTTCTTAGACCTGAGTTCCCCCTTCTGTACTCCTTACTCACTCGCTAGTCTGCTATTAGTGTTACTGGCCATCTGTGGCCAGCATATCTATGTGTCGTTTCTCAGAATGAATAAACACAAATCTCACTCAGTTGCTGCTTCACAAGGTGTACCACAGGGATCAGTTCTTGGACCGCTTGTTTTTTAAATTTATATGCTTCCACTTTGCCAGAGTAGTTTTAAGGTCTTTCATACCAAGTTGAATGGTTGGTGCAAAAATCCAGTGTACATCTGAATGGATGCCTGTTAATGTGTCTATTCAGACCAACACCATCATTAGCACTCAGTCACTGTGATGGATTTTTTTTACACAGAGGTGTTCTAATCTCTTTTCCATCTCACTGAGAAGAAAACTGGCTAACCAATAACTTTTGCACTTTTTTGTCACATGCTCAGAATGCAGCTGTTACTTAAAGTTATGACTTTGTGGTGCTCACAAACAGATGTTTATTTGCTAAGAAACAGTGAATATCAGAGGAAGAATCTAGAATCTGTTCTCTGTATTCTTGTATTTGATGTTGTTTGATAAACACCACAACGAATGCTAAAATCTGAACAAATATTTTAATACAAGGAAGTAAGGACTTAGTTAGTGACAAATGAGTAGAAACAGAAATTTGCGCAACAATGCTTCATGTATTTTGATAACTAGAGTAGCTGCTGTATTTCTGCTTAAAGCGCCAAATTTTAAAGTGTTGATCTGAACAGGATTTCAAAGTTATGCTGATGACACAAAAATATATGTAATTTCTAAGTGCAAGCATCAATTACTGTATGCCTTCATCATCTTTAAATCTGGAAGGGAGTAAACTCTTTAAAATGAAATACTGACTGAAATTTTGTTACTTGGTCTGAAATATTTCCCTCATGACCTTGCCATTGACATTGATGTTGTGCAGGTTAGGCCTGAACCCATTTATGAAACTTGGGAACTCTGTTTTTAACCTACAATGTGTTTTGAAGTCAGTATCATCCAGCTTGTTAAATCCTTTTTTCATCTGTAAAATAGCTGATTTAGCTTATCTATCAAAGACAGGTAATGCTTTAGTCTAAATTTTGAGATTGCACTCAACACATTTTTCCAACTTGGTAGTCTGCAAATGTTCTTTAATTGAAGAGGAGCAGTTGTACATTTGTGTTTCTCATTTGTGATGTTATATGGCTTTACTGAAATAACTAATTTCAGTTATTATGTGCATGGTGATGTGTTACGGTCAAAACCACAACAGCTTCTGGTAATCTGTGTTAAAATATAAGGACTGGTTAGTCACAGACACTATAAAAATCCAGCCGAAAAACTTTATTGAAACGCTGTTTACAGGAAGAGGCCACACCACAGAGAACAGTGCTAATCTGTTTCTCTTTAGCTCTTTACTTGAAACAATACTGGAAAGGCGAGCTTAAAGAAAAACAGGCAAGAGTTGGTGAGGCTGTAAAGGCGGTTCAGGGAAATGGCGTCAGGTCGGTAGGCACCCTCTGTCACCATGGGGCATGTGGTGAAGACTGAGGTCCGAGAGAACAACACGTGATTATGGGACACTGAGCTGTGTAGAAATAAGATGGGTTTATGGCATGGAACATATAGTTATTTTCCAAAGAACTGAAATGGAAGCTATGTGGCATAAATCTCTGGTGGTGGTCTATGGTGGGATCATGAAAGAAAGGTACTGTATTTAACGGACAGGAATGAATGAGAGGTACTCCAATGATTGATTCTTTTAAAGTTAAAATATTTCATTGTTGTGGTTGATTTTAATACTTTATTTTGTTGCAAATAGCTTGTTTATGAAGTAGGTAGCATGTACAAATAGGGCACAAACTAGTCTCCCATAACTTAGATATGTTTACTAAACATTATCCAACCTTAAAATACCATATGGAAAGTAGCCTTCCACACCACTACGCATTAAAATATTGGTCCTGAGTAAAATACTGGTCTTCAGCTCTGTTGTAGCTCATACTAGAGTGTCTGAAAACAATGCAAAGGTAAGTGAGAGGGGAAAATATGTTTTCTATATAATTAACCTAATTAACAAGATAGAAGCACAATCAGTAATCAATCCAATTAACAAGATAAGAGGTGTGTATATATACACAGAAGACTTACCTTTGTTCCTTGACAGTTTTGCAGCATCCCTTCACTCTGCATTCTCCACACATATAACTATACCTGTCCTAACCTAACTCTGGGTTCTCCGAGCTCGGATCCCTCCCCTCAGATAGCACGGCAAATATGCATAACCTTTACTCTGTTTATTATATGTAAGTGTGAACTAGTGAACTGATAAAAAGGGAGAACAGGGTTTTAGGATACTGATACAAGTCCTACATTTTGGAAACAGAGCAAATATAGTTTTAGGAGGTGAGTATGTGAATGCTTAAAAGTGACACCAAAACAGAAAAGCCTGTCCTCCAACAAAAAACGACCATATAGATCATTTGTGCAAGCACCATATTACGACATATATTTACGTTTCAAAGTTAAGCACCCTCTAAAATGACAAAAATAATGACAGTATCGCACAGTATCGCGTTATATCTGTCGTCATGAAATGACGAATTAACGTCGTTACCAATCAAAACGCTCGTTTATTTAAATGCAATGTGTGGGCTTTTTACACCAATCTCACACTATTTCCTACATATTTTACTACTGTAGGTGGCTTATTCGTTCGAATGACCACACCTAACCCCACCCCTAAACCTAACCCTCACAGAAATCATGCTAAATTATGATTTATTGAGCATACATTTTCGTGTACGTCCATTCCCTGGGATCGAACCCATGATAGCATGATTACATATCACGGTATAATGCAATAATCTAACAACTGAGCTACATGAAACGCAAATCAGAGTGCAAATAAAAGAGCACAAAACATTAGTATGAAAATGATCTTTTGCCGATAGAGGCTCAATTGTAGTATACGCTCTGATGGGTCGTATTTCAGGGATCTGGACAAACGACCTACACGAGCATATTGGTTGGAGGACAGGTTGAAACAGAACCATGAAAATGATCAAATTCACAAAAATCTTGCATTGAGATACATTAAATACGGAAAACACTGAAGATCAGACATGCTTGCTTGATATGCAAGAACAAACCCTCACTGGTTCTCGCTCATGAAGCAAGCATGTTTGCCCAATTAGATGAGCTCTGTGTATGTGCTTTGAACAGGTTTTATTTATATAAAATTCTAAATGTTTCTTCAGAAGACTTGGATAAAAGCGTGGATTAATTTTATAATGTCTTTTTGAAGAGTCACAACTTCGGTTGTCTCAGATTTCATTCAAAGTGTATATAAGAGATATTTGGGCTTTTACAGATAAATAAACCCTGATCAACACTTATATAGAGTTCAGCAAATATTGGAACATGCTTGTTTCATGAGTGAGAACCAATGAGGTTTGTTCTCTTTGGGTGAATCAAGTTAGATTTGAGAGTGAATAAAGAAAGATTTATACCTTCATGTCTTTTTTTGGAGCTTGAAAGTTTTGAGTACCATTGCCTTTCATAAAATGGATAAAAACAGCAGAAACACTCGACATGAGGATGAGAAAATGACTTGTAATATGTTGCTACACTATTCCTCTAACAATGCATTTTTGATAGCTGATGAAATAACACTTAAGATATAAACCAGTAAGATGGGAAGACTCTGTTGGTTTTGGCTGGACTTCAGAAGACACATGACACAGACAGACCTTTGAGCTGAGCTTTAGCTCCGTCATCTATTTATCCTCATCTGTCTAAGCAAACACATAACAGTTCTTGAACCGCATTGGTGATTACTCGTGGTTGTTTAATATACCTTGACAGTGATATATAGCAGCTTACAGTCGGTTTATTTTGGTAGAAGGTTTTTATCGGTTGGATAAATGGTTTAATGGTTCAATCTAAATCTCTCATTAAGGGAAAAGGCTCTGTTCTCTCTTAAGTGGGAAGAACATGTCTTCAGCCCCAAAGAAAAAGGATTTCACTTTAATATAATCTTCTTGTTTTCTGTGTTTAAAGAAAAAAACATCTGAAACAAACTTAAGAGGATTTCTTTTTTTATCTCTTCATGAAAGTTTGTGAAACAGACCTGTAAGTGTTATGGGTTTAGTTGGTTTAGTTTGAAGGTGTGGAGTGAGAGCTTTAGTCTGGGAAGCTCATCAAGAAGGATTTAGCCTTGATGTGATCTCTTGAGATGATGTTACGCTTTAGCATTCCTTTGGAGATCACTACTGGAGACTCACTGACACACAGTGGGCTCTCTCTGTCCCTAAAGTCCTAATTAAAACCTCACAAAAGACTTGTGGGACCTCAGAGGAGGCGTGACTCACGTTTGCTAAGGATAAATAATGGTTACCCAGAGGGAGTGTCTGGAGGATTACTGCGGCGTTCGCCTGCATGATGCTCACCCGTATACGTGTTTGCCTTTGCCATCATTTCAGAGCAGCACTCAGATGGCATTTTAAATGAGGTTACAGAGAAGTCTTTGTGTTTGTGGTGTCTGCTGTCCCCTCGTTCCCTAAGACACTGTGACATAATAGAAGTCTAAACACAGACACTCTGGACCGTCATTCATTAGCTATGGTTAAATCCTCATCACCACTTTCCCGAAACAAGGTTTGGTTAGGTGTTGACGTATGCTTGGGGCTGTGGTTATGGTGTGTTTACTTCCTCATACATGATTCATTCTTGCCTATGTCGCCCTACGCTGGAAGGAATCCTGACCTCAGGCTTTAAATGCCACCGTAGAGCCATGGCAAATATATATCATAGTCATCTAACAGACATACATGACAGGAGACTAGTGCTCTTGTATTAAATAGATTAAACTTTTGTAGAAATATGGCAAAGAGATGAATCAACAGACAGTCATTTCAAAATTTTAACTTTAACGCAACTTAATGGAGTTAATCAATTAGAATTTAAAAGAGATTCCATTGTTGGTTCCATTTGATCTGTCTTTATTTTTCCTACTTTTCTTAAAACTAAACAAAAAAAAACGTAAACACTGGCTGATGGATTCGTAGACATCATACACTAGCTGCGAACCATTTTGAACAAAACCTTATTTACTGAATCATGTGACTTCACTCAATATAACTGGCTCAAATTGATTTGCAACGGTTTCAAAGCTTCAAAGAACAGTGCTTCAAAAACTTCTGAGATTGTCTTATTTTTATTGAATAAATAGTAATTAATAAATGTTTACACAGTAATTAGATCCATGCCTGCACTATGATACGTAATTCTACCTTCAGAAATCCTGTTTGCTGTATTCCTGCTCAATGTCCAACTGACCGCAATCTTCCAAAGCAATCCTTAAAATACAGTACATCTTATACATTGCCATTGGTAAAAGCTTTCTCTAGTGTGAGAGCAACCTTTAAAGATGAACCCTCTGTTTCATACTCAGTACTCTGAAACTTTGTGATGTCATTGTAATCATTTGTGTGTGTTTCTTGGTCTCTTTCAGAATGACCGTGTGTTGGACTGGTGTGAGGACCACAGGAGATGTTCACAGGTAAGATGTGTTTTCAGATTAATGAGCTTGATGGTATTCATTGAGCTCACAGCTTTTCACACTGCCTCGGCACTGCTAAATAAAACTCTGTTCAAATGTAATTTCCTTTTATTACAAGGAAATGGCCAAAGGTTAATTTCTTTATACAAACCACATGCCCTGTACCTACACTAAACCTCACTCATGTCTAATGGCTTCTGGAAACCCAACATAAACAGCACTGAGAGCCGCTGTTGTACCCAGGGCAATTCTTTTCCTTATTAAAGCTCTTTCCTTCCACCAGATTATGGTCATTTTAGGTTGGAGTACTTTATACAAACAGAGATAGTGCTTTAATATTTTTGTGTTTCCTAGACTTATTTTTTCCAGACAGACAATCAGAATGGATGTCACCTGTGCATATTATTACATACAGCAATCACTGATTTTATCCAAGTTCCTGGTGGATAAAATCACTGTCACATTACAGCAGTAATAGGTTGTGAACATGTTTCATGTTGACTTTAGACCAAGTTTGTTTTTCCTCACTGGTTTTCCCCATGGGAAATAAATAAGGATAGGTTAGGGGTAATGTCATTTACAGCACTCCTCTCCTTCCACTAGAGTTAATTTGCATGGACGCATTTATCACAAGAGCTCCCTGGATTCAGAATACTTTAGAGAAATTTTCAGCATTGACTCGAGTTTTTTACACAAATTATAATTACATGAGCCAGATTATCAGTAAATAATATAACAATATGTCATGAGCTTCTAACAATTTTGCCTCAGCGCATTATTGGTAAACTAATACATTTCTATGTTTGCATCAATTAAACAGCTCCATATGCATGGCTTTTCTGACACAGTAAACTTGCTCAGTAGCTCACCTGGTACAGCATTGCATTTGCTTGAGTATGAGTCAAGTTAAACATGGGCCACGATAAGCACATATGCTTCTCCAAACGATTTTTTTCTCAATGTGTACATTCTGTGTATAATGTGTACTGTTTCTGCAATTTCTGGAGCAAGCTCCCAAGAATTTTCACTCACCAAGGCACATGTGTTGTGGTGATGTGACAATAAAAGTGATTGACTTCATCCACAAATTAAAATTATGTCATTAATAACTTACCCTCATGTCGTCCCAAACCCATGAGACCTCCGTTTATCTTCTGAACACAGTTTAAGATATTTTAGATTTAGTCCAAGAGCTCTCAGTCCCTCCATTGAAGCTGTGTGTACGGTCTACTGTCCATGTCCAGAAAGGTAAGAAAAACATCATCAAAGTAGTCCATGTGACATCAGAGGGTCAGTTAGAATATTTTGAAGCATCGAAAATACATTTGGTCCAAAAATAGCAAAAACTACGACTTTATTCAGCATTGTCTTCTCTTCCGGGTCTGTTGTGAGCGCGACTGCTGTGACTGTTGATGTACAATGTTGCTGACATGTTATTTTTGGGCGCACCAGAAAACACATCAGCAGCATCATACGCCAACAGCGCCGTGAACGCACTCACAAAACACCTGGAAGAGAAGACAATGCTAAATAAAGTCATATTTTTTTGTAATTTTTAGACCAAAATGTATTTTCGATGCTTCAACAAATTCTAACTGACCTTCTGATGTTACATGGACTACTTTGATGATGTTTTTCTTACCTTTCTGGACATGGACAGTAGACCGTACACACAGCTTCAATGGAGGGACTGAGAGCTCTCGGACTAAATCAAAAATAAAAGAGGTCTTACGGGTTTGGAACGACATGAGGGTGAGTCGTTAATGACATAATTTTCTCATTGGATGAACTAACCCTTTAAGTGTAGGGTTGGGTTAAGTGTAGATGCTATGTTATTATCATATGCAATAGAGCTCAACTAGATTAAAGTTAATCTATTCTGAATAAAATTAAACACTCTTTAGTGCCTCTCAATGGAGATTTCTCCTTGAAATGCAAAATGTGCAAAAAGCTATATAATATTTTGCCGAAATGTTGTGGTTTACTATATCTCCCAAACACAGTGTTAATCAGATTCACTGAAACTGAAGTGGACCATGAAGAACACCAAGGACTGTTTTTTTTCCAAGATATAGTGATATGCAACCGTAATTGCCTTTCGATAAGCTAGTAAACATGGGTAGCTCATTAATGGTAATTGCCTAAGCCCAGACATCTCTGGCTGCCGTCTGCCAATCACCAACCACCACTCACCCTGAGGGTCAGAGCTTTAAAATCGCTGAATGAAAAAGAGCAAAAACATTCCTCGTGAAAGCCGTATTTCTCACACCAAGCGTTTAAAGCCATTCTAATTGCTTTCAGATGGAAGCAATCCACCGTCAGCCCTTCCAATAACAGGTAAAGTAAATGTTGTGTTTCTTATGAAAATAAGCTGTGTTCACATCCTCCTGGGCTGAGCTGCGTCTCTAAAAGTGCACTTGAAATTAGCTCCTGTTTATTCGTTTAAAGCCTAGGCCAGGAAGACGCAGTTTTTTTTTCTTTTTCTTGTAATTTCTTGTTTGCTTGTGAAGGGCTTTTTACGTCTAAATTTTTTTCTGTATATTTAGAGTGCATGGTTATCACAAATCCCCTCCTATCACTTTCAAAAAAATATGTTTTACTTGAGTGTGCTTTTATTATACTTAAACAAAACTATAAAAATAAATAAGAGTATACTCTACATTCGGTCTATTGTTTATGTGTTAACAGTGCTTGTCTACTTGTATACAAACTTCATACAAAATCATACTTAAGTATACTTCATAGTAAAAATTATAATGTAGTATTCTATATATGTGACAATGGGCCATAAAACAGGTCATAACACAAAACCGATCTGAAAGCTGAATAAATAAGCTTTTCATAGATGTATGGTTTATTACGATCGACTTATAGATACAAATTAAATCTGGAATCTGAGGGGGCAAAAAAATCTAAATACAGAGATAATCACCTTTAAATGGATCCATATGAATTCTTAACTATGCATATTACTATTCAAAAATTACGTTTTGATATATTTATGAAAGGAAATTTACTAAATATCTTCATGGAACATGATCTTTATTTAATATCCTAATGATTTTTGGCCATTTATTAAAACATACCCCAGCGACTTAAGACTGGTTTTGTGGTCAAGGGTCACATATACTATTTATATTTTATATATCTTACCATATACTACACTTTAAGTACAACTTTTTTTCATAAACTAAAAAAGTGGGAAGACTTTTTTAATTATTCACCTGTGGCATTTCAGTTTTACTTAAAACAAAGATCTTGAAGTATACTTTTCCACAAATGCACAAGCTACAGCATCTATAATGATCAGTGCCCAGTGTTAGGAGCTTGATCAGGGCGTCACCCCAGCACTTGTCCAGTCTTATCCATCAGGCTTGACCCTGGGTGAAGGAGAAAGCTGTCAGATGTTTCACTGTGGCAACACACACACTTTACTATGCCTCTGGAAAGGGATTAGCCTCAACCAAGCCACTCTCTTCTCTTAAGTAAAGCTTAGAAGCAGATGGAGGCCTATGCCCTGCTGGGGTTGACCCGGGCTGGGCTGGGGCGCAAGCTTGGGACCCTGATCAGCAGGTGAGCCGAACGCCTGGAGGGTCATGAGGGGCAGCACACAAGGGTCACTCTGTGTGTGGCCATCTGAGCTCGTGCTGAAGCCATGAGGGCACTGTTGACTCAGCAGCTTCCCGCTTTAAGGGGTATATTGTTTTGAGATTTTGGGAGCTCATTACATTTAACAGTTCCTGGAAGTTTCACGGTAGAGCTTATTCCAGCTTTGTTTGGCAACTGGTCATTTTGGAGTTTCAAAATGAGTCTCATTAGGTATCTGAAAGCAGTAATATTGTATGTTGTTGCTCATGCTGATAAATCAGCCTAGAAGTGCTCTTATCATGGTAACCAAGCCTCAAAATACTGGTGGCCCCACAGTACTCTGGTCAGGGTTGCCAGATCTGTGTAGTAAAACTAGCCTGTTGTCATTCAAAGCTACCCAAAAACTAGTCCAATTACCATTTAATACCACAAACGTTAACCCAAATACCACAGCTATGCCACTCCCATACCTAAAATACATATTTTACAATCACTGTTATGCATTACACACAATTTCAACTCACTGAATAGTAGTTATCATAAACAGTTTATCATAAATCATCTTTTATTAAGGTTAACATTTACAAACCTTAAAATGTTTATATGTATATGCTTAAATGTATACAACGATGTTTTAAGGTGTAAGTTTTTCTTAGCATAACACAATATTTGTTCCTGGCAAAAATCTGTGGTATATAACAAAACTTTTTGTGTGTTGTTTTCACACAGTAATTGATTTCACAAATAATTACAAAGAAACAGCAAGTAACACTTTTTTTTCCTCCAATTATCTCGAAACGAATAGTTTTAGTTGTTTCAATTGTTACAGTTTTTGTTTATCATATGAATTGCATGTGGTATATGAGTGGCACAGAGGTGGCAGTTTTCTGTGAAAAGGTCATCTGAGGGGTCAGCATCCTCTCTTCTCAGGGGTTCTGGATCCAGACTGAACAGATAAACAAATAGAGACATCATTAGTATAGCTGCTGTTCCAACAAAGTCAAATTAATGTATTTAACCCAAGCTAAAGAATAATAATGCACAATTGATCAGATATAAGTACAGTCAAGATTATGAGGTGTATTATTTGAGTGATTGCCCAAAGAGATGTGTTTTTAATCTAGACGAGAGAGTGTGTCTGAACCCCGAACATTATCAGGAAGGCTATTCCAGAGTTTGGGAGCCAAATGTGAAAAAGCTCTACCTCCTTTAGTGGACTTTGCTATCCTAGGAACTACCAGAATCCAGCGTTTTGTGACCTTAGGGAGCGTGATGGATTATAACGTGGTAGAAGGCTAATTAGGTACGCAGGAGCTAAACCATTTAGGGCCTTATAGGTAAGTAATAATATTTTGTAACTGATACAGAACATAATAGGTAGCCAGTGCAGAGACTGTAGAATCAGAAAGAGGTAACATTTTTTGTACCTTGGCAATGTTTCTAAGATGGAAGAATACTGTTTTTGTAATATGGGAAATATGATTTTCAAATCTGTCTAAAACAACACCCAGATTTTTGACTGTAGAGGAAGTAACAGTACATCCATCTAGTGGAAAATTGTAATCTATGAGATTCTGTGTACTGTTTTTTGGTCCAATAATAAATATCTCTGTCTTATCCGAATTTAAATATGAGAAAAATTATTAGTCATCCAATCTTTTACATTTTTAACACACTCTGTTAACTTAGATCATTTAGAAGTTTCATCTGGTCTTGTACAGATATATAGCTGAGTATCATCAGCATAACAGTGGAAACTAATCCCATATTTTCTAATAATATTAGGGGAAACATACATATGGAAAATAGCAGAGGACCTAGGACAGATCCTTGTGGCACTCCATATTTTACTGGTGATATATTAGATGACTCCCTATTTAAATAAACAAAGTGGTAGGGATCATACAGGTAAGATCTAAACCATCTTAAAGCCTGCCCTTGAATACCTGTATAGTTTTGTAATCGATCTATGAGTATGTCATGAACTATGGTGTTGAACGCTGCACTAAGGTCAGGGAAAACTGGCAATGAGATGCAGCCTAGATCTGACGCAAGAAGCAAGTAATTAGTAATTTTAACAAGTGCCATTTCTGTTCTATGGTGGGGCCTGAAACCTGACTGAAATTCTTTTTTCAGGAAGGAGCACAATTGAGCAGACACAACTTTTTCAAAAATGTAGACATAAATGAAAGATTTGAAATTGGTCTGTAATTTGCCAGGATCTAGTTGTGGCTTCTTAATAAGAGGCTTAATAACAGCCAGCTTGAATGGTTTTGGGATGTGACCTAAAGATAACGAGTTAATAATATTGAGAAGTGGTTCTTCGGCTACAACTCTTTCAGTATTTTAGTGGGTACAGGATCTAATAAACATGTTGTTGGTTTAGATGCAGTGATAAGTTTATTTAGCTCTTCCCGTCCTGTAAAGCACTACAGTTTATCTATGGGTGCGATGAATGAAACTGAAGTATTAGACACTATACAATCTACATTTGATACTGTATTTCTGAAGTCATTACTGTTTCACTGTGAGGAAATATTTAGATTGGATGGTGTCTGGTTATTTGTTTATCTAGCCACTGTACTAAATAAAAACCTTGGATTGTTTTGGTTATTTTCAATGAGTTTGTGATGCAAATCCTAATGCATCATTTGTATTATCAACGTGAATGTTAAACTCAATGACAATTAGTTCTTTATCAATGGTAACCAATAGGTCTGAGTGGAAATCTACAAATTATTTTAGGAATTCTGTATACGGCCCTGGTGGTCTATACACAGTAGCCAGAGCAAGAGATACAATAGTTTTCTTTTGCATATCTTACAGGGTAAAAATAAGCAGAAGTATTTTGAATGACTTAAACCAGTTTCCTGTTTTATGGGTAACATTGAGAATATCACTATATATTTTTGCAACACCTCCGCCACGACCAGTCTGACGGGGATCATGCTTATAACAGTAGTTTGGTGGAGTAGACTCATTGAGACCAATATAATCATTTGGTTTGAGCCAGGGTTCATTGTACATCAAAGTACATCAAAACTTAATTATTGAGCTTTCAGATAATGTATAGATCTCAATTGACACTTAAGACTAGTTTTGTGGTCCAGGGTAACACACACACATACATTTGTTTTTGTGAAAAGTGGGTTCATCCCATAGGTGTAATGGTTTTTATACCGTACAAACTGTATATTCTATTTCCCTTCATCTACACCTAACCCTAACCCTCACAGCAAACTTTGTGCATTTTTACTTTCTCAAAAAAACTCATTCTGTATGGTTTATAAGCATTTTGAAAAATGGGGACATGGGTTATGTCCCCATAAGTCACCCTCTCCTTGTAATTCCTGTTTCATACCCATGTCATTATACAAAGTTGTTTCCTGATATGTCACAAAAACATGCCCACATATATGTGTGTGTAGTTCCAGTTAAGGTGACTGACTAACGAGCTCCACCTGTGCCGAATTGATTAATTATCGGATCAAGCTCCTCCCAAACCCTAGTGATGACCCGCTTCAAGTCGAACAAGCTTAATGATTCAATGAATCATTCATTAAGAACCATTTACTTCACTCCTGAATCAGTCAGCCGTTTGAACGAATCAAATGAATGAATAAATAACTCGATGACTTAATCATTAAGACATTTACCACCACCTACTGGCAATTATATTTTATTATTTATTGTATTTCATTAAAGAAATAATTTAATATTTTCATAGTAATAACAATAAAATTATGAAAATAAATTATTAAAGTTATAGTTCACCCAATCAAAAATGAAAATTCTGTCATCATTTACTCACAAAAGAGTCCAAAAGAGAAGGCTATATGTAATAAATTTTATCAAACAACATATTTGCTTGAACACTTGCTGAACCTACTTTTTGTTATCTTTTGGAGGGTAATTTCTACAAATTTTATGTGTGATTAATTCGATTAATTAATCACCACATCATGTAATTAATTAGATTTAAAAAATTTATCGCTCACCAGCCCTAATTCAAATATGTAAAAAATAATCCGAATTTGAGAAAACTCAAGCACGTGAGGCAACAATCTGTAGGATCTTTTAAAGTATACTAAACATGGAAACTTATGGCTTGAATTTTAGGGTAAACTGAGCATTAAAATTACATTTTTACGATCTAAATCATTCTCAGTTGTGTATCAGTTTCCTAAACAAACTAAAAAAAAAGGTTATATAGTATTATTCTAAACACCAAAACAAGGCACAGACTAGTTTAAATGGATGAAACTTCAAGGGGAACACTAATCTCAGTGCTGACATATAAAATATGAACAAAAACACTACATAAGAGATATGACATCTAAGCCTGCTGGGTGTGACATCATATGTTAAGTTGTTCATACTAAAATGCCCTAAAAGTTGACTAAATTCTTCATAATGTTTTCATCATCCAGAAAAGATTGTCTGACATGTATTTGGGCTTTTAACAGTGATAAAGTATTGTACTGTAACAGAACATGGCTTGCAAGATGTGATTGAAGTATTGTGACAGCTTTACTGCCGATGATTTTTTCCAGAAGCTTAAATACATCAATTGTGAAACGTTAAACCCCAGTTCAAACAGCTCCACGCTTAAAGCTCTCTACACATTCTTATTCAAAGCACCAAATAATCGCAACAGCATGAAATCAACTGTGGTTTCCACCTAAAGCAATACATTTAGCTTAAAAACCACAGACAGCCTCAAAGCCAACATTACAGTTCCTAAAGTAAACCATGGTTGGTTACCATTTACATATCTGAAATATGCTCTGTTACCTTTAACGGCATGTGAAATAGTTTACGATGAGCGATTTATTCGAACCATATGAGTGGCATAGACATCTCCTCCTCGCCGTCGCTGAGAGTTTCTGCAGGCTGGTGAACTCTGTGGCCCTGTTTCGTAGTTTCTCCTTCACCTTTAGCAGCATGTTTGCTGTGAGCGTGTTGCGTGTGGCCTGCAGACACCTGAACTGCAATGGCAAGTCAATGGATTGCAGACATTCGGAACACCCAGGTTGTTCCCATAATGCACCAGTGCAAATTGTGTGCTTTTTTAAACTACAGCAAGCAACGGATGCTTTCCAGTTCATTTGCTGCCCCGTGTGACACCTTTAATGACCAGCCAGTCCTGCGGTCATCAAAAAGGCTGATGTTTCGCTGGGAAGGCGTTTGCCCGTTTTACTAGAGAACTCCCGGGATTCAGAAACACTGAATTAAAGATGTTTCTTCACATATGGTTTTTGTCATAGCGCGTCTGGAGCCCATGAGAATGTACACTAAATCAGAACATGCAGCCTTCCTTTAGAATCATGGACAGGCAAAATGAGAACGCTGAGAGGTCAAGAAGAAACCTTCAAAATCAGGTCTGAGATGAGTTGTGTTTCGTCAGGGGGCGGGGGTATGGACGTTTGTCATCAGCTTCCATATGGATAAGTCATTTGAGTTATTCTTGACATTGAGAGATGAATGGACTTCCACTCTTTCTCGGGCTACACTGTGTCTCCTAATGTTTCAGTTTTTCACGTCTGGCATTTGAAGGTTCATCGGAGGTGAGGTCGGGAACACAGGACAACTGTTCCATTTTCCTTTGGTCTCTTGCAGCGAGCACAGCTTTCTCCTATTTGTTGCCATCTTGTTCTGCATGGCTTTCAAAGAACGGAGGGGCTGAGCCGCTCCTCAGAGAGATTTTCTGAATTTGTTCCACCACATAACAGTCCTCTTTAAAGCTCCTCTGGTTTATGGTAACATACGTTCAGAAAATGATCATACAATAAGGTTAATGCTAGTTAACTGATTAGTTGACATTCATTAACAATGACAAATACTTTATGAATCTTACACTGTTAAAAATGATGCTTTGTTTGAATCAGGCATTCAATGAAGAACCTTAAACATTTGTGGAAACTTTTCATTGCACAAAAGGTTCTTTATAGTGAAAAATAAAAGTTATTTAGTGTAATAAAATATTCATCACATTAAGAAAAAAGTAGTTCTTTTAAGAAGTGTTCACTGAAAGGTTCTTCTATGACATTGCTGTGAAAACACCCATTTGGGAGCTTTATTTTTTACATATGCAGTTGATTTTGACATGTACTTATATATTATTAAAGAGACAGTTCACTCATAAATTAAATATTACGTCATCATGACATTTTCAAAAATGTCATGCATTCTTAAAAACATTACTGGTAGCAGTTGATTTCCTAGTATTTTTATTTCATACTTTAGAAGTCAATGGCTACCGTCAACTGTTTGGTTACCCACATTCTTAAAAATGTGTTATTTTTGGTCAGCAGAAAAAAGAAACTCAAACAGGTTTGCAATGCCTTGAGGGTGAGTGAATGATGACAGAAGTTTACATTTTGGATAAACTGTCCCTTTAAGTATTAATATTATTTAATGAACCTGATCTGATATGCACTAACAATGAATGGTTGTATTTTAATAACATTAAAGGTCCTTGCACATATATATATATATATATAGATTTGTCAGCCTTTCCAGTCTAAATGCTTGCTACAGATGCAATAACGCAGAAAACTGGTCCATTTTCTTTATGTGATTGACTCAACATGAGGTTGTATTTATTTTTTGAGAAAATGTCTGACGAAAAGACCCTAACATTTTATTTTTGATGGTGTCCTTTAGACATTTGTTTGGATAAGAAACTATAAGAAATGTTGTAACTGCATATCAACTAGCAGTCATTAGAGTTTTAGTAGTCTGTCTGCTTAGTATCTGCAAACACTTTTTTTTGATGCTACACCAACAGACATTCAACTGACTATAAATAACTTTGCAAGTTAACTTATTCTTCTAGCACTAACCTAACTGTCTACTAGTACTCCACTAATGTTCTAATGACTGGTAGTTAACAGAAATTAAAAATTAAGTGTAACCTTGTCTAACGTTAAAAAAGATTACTAAGTTCTTCAACAAGTGTATTGCTCATAGTTAATATTAGTTAATGCTCACCTTATTGTAATGTGTTACAGATTATTTATTTATAGAACTAGTAAGGAGTTCTTGGCAAAAATTGTTCCTTGACTTGTGTTTTTGGCACTACATCATCAAATTATTTGATTTAATTATTGTTCATGCACAACATCTGAGCACAATCTTAATTGTGCTCTGACCTTAAAAGTGCCTCTCTTTCTGGGTGCGTGTTTTCAGTTGTCTAATGCAGTTAATATTGAGCATTCAGCATCATGTTTCTCACTGACGCCAGTGACTCATTTCATTTTCTCAGTCCCGTGTGGTCTCATTCATTTCCATCACACCTCATGCTTGTTTCTCTTGGTATTCGAGTCAGGAGACAGTCCAAAACACCTTCATTAGTTGTTGCTTACATTCTGTTCATTTCTTTTTCAAGAACATTTATAGCTCATGGTCTCTGTGTGACAGTCGGTCCGTGTTAAATGAATGCTTTAAACTTTAAACTCATGGTTATGCTGTGCTTTATGCTTTTGCTCACTGTCATGTCATATGATTCCCAGTGCACACAAACTTCCCAGAATACTGAGTGCCCTGTTGGTTACAGTGTTTACTTTCCTTTTAATTATGTTTTTATTAAATATTTCTTTATTTGTGAAAAATACTCTCATCTAAAGTATAAGCATGTGTCTTTTACACGTTTGTTTTTTAATCCACTGTCAAATTATTTCAGATTTCTTAAATATTAATAATAATAATTGTAAAAAATCATATCGGCTTTATATCGGCATCAGCTTACAAAAAACATATCGTTCGACCACTAGGGTGGATGGGCATTTGGATCTTCGGATGACAGACGCTCTGCACATGGTAGTGTTAGGCGTTATGGTCATTTTTCAAATCATCATATCGTCAGCCCGTGAGATCGACGATACACAATATTATCATGCATGTGTGGCGCAAGAGAAAGACTCTTTGTTCTTGTCATGGCATAACTATTTGGTGTTTTAAACCACGTAGGAATCACCAATAATCTGATAAACTAACATTACATATACAAATATTGTATTTAAAACCGCTAGTTCATATTTAGTTGGACGCAACTGTCATATCGCGAGTCCATATCGAATTTTGCATGGAAGTTATCCGTCTAAATGTTCTGGAAAATCAGTCAACGGTGAAAATCAATGTTAGATTTTTTTTTTTAAGTCCCCGCCCCATGTCGAGCTCGACGCACCGCCACAGAAACAAGAATGAGATGCATTCTAACATAACTGTGCCATTAAACTCAGTTAGTGAGGACTCGTTTAAAATATTGCACATATACAGGCCGTTCAGATTACTTGGTAAAAGTGCAATGAAATACCTTATATCTGCAGACGATATACGTCTGTTTGTGGATGGACACTTTGTAACGGCCAAAACCATGTATTTTGCATGAATCACATTATAGTGCGTTGTACATGAAAATAATAACAAGGTGGCAGAGCTAACTTATCTTCCATTGTGGTTCTCACGTAGTCTTTCTACGTCATCACCACATTGTGTGTGTTAAAATTAAGTGATCAGTCTTTAAGAGAAGGACTACGTGAGAATCACTTTGGATGATAAGTTCGCTCTGCCTCCTTGTTATTATTTTGTCATTACTTTATTTGTAACGGCAAGAAAGAGTTAATCTCTCATGTATGAGAAGAGCGCATTGTCGTGTACCAGATATTAACTGTGTGGGACACCACTGTATGTGTGTGTGTGTGTGTGTGTGTGTGTGTGTGTGTGTGTGTGTGTGTGAAATGCGGTGCTGAAGTGAAATAGCTGGGCAGTTGCCCATAAAGGGTACACAATGGGGGGGGAAAACACAGCTGAAAACAGGAAACAAAACAGAGGATAGACAAATGGAGGTTACTTTTTTTCTGGCCAGGTCTTCTGTCATGTCACTCTGTTCAGGGAACACGCTGGAGTCACAAAGAAATATTTAACAGTCTTTAATCAAGGAAACACTGGGGATAATCCACAGCATTACAGGAGCTTGAGCAACACACGTACACAACAAGTACACACAACAGAGACAGACTGCACAGACTTGGACTTAAACACAGGGGATGATTGGGGAAACACAGGTGCATGAGATGACTAATCAAAATAATAAGACAGAACGAGGACAGGAACAAGACCAAATAAGGAAACACGGGAAGGACTACGGGGGCAAAACAAGTCCAAAAGCCTGACAGTAAGTGTTTTTTTCTGTCACTGTATAAGCATAAGCGCAGGCCAGATAAATAAACATACTGATGAGGTTCATGGCTAGTTCGAGTTCCTAATCCTGACTGATTTGATTGTACATTACAAAAGATCCATTTGAAAGCGATTAAAACATTGGCTACTGAGGGGAAACTACTTCATAAGCAAGCAAGATATTGATATCACCTCCACAACAGATGTTTGAAACTCACTCACAGATGTTTGCAGCTATGGGAAAACATTTAAGAGATTTTGAACCCAAAGTGTGTCAACTCCAATCTGATGTTTCTGTAAACGTGAATCTGTTTTTATTTGTCTTAATGTGAATATGCTGAGCGTTTCTTTCTTGTTGTTTCAAACGGTACTGTATAACAACTGAAGTCATATGGATTCATTTTCTGATGTTTGTATGGTGCTTTCATGTCCTTTTTGATCTTGACACACTGAAAAAAAAAATATATTTTTTACCAATCATATGAAAAAATCTTTAATCTGTTACATCCATAAACCTTTTTCTCAAATTATATTTATGGTTTGGTTCATACCTTACATTTTTATTTCATATTAAACATCCCTTCTCTGAAAGATAGAAACATTCATATCAGGTATTACACCATTTTCTAAAACACCAATATAAAAATACCCTTACAAGTTCCCAGTGCATTTTTTCATATATGTATAAAACTGTGCAACAGTTTTTTTCAAGCTGTACTAATGATAAATTGAAGAGCACATTGAGGTGCTCTTATGAGGGAAATGAGGTCAGGTAGCAGGAATGGATTTGACTGGATGAAAGCCCTCCTTACTGCTTCATTCATCTGGTGACTCTGATGTCTTTTTTATGATGAGGAATGAGCTTTTATCTTCACGAAGAGGTTTTCCATGCTGCCTTTGAGCCCAACTTCTCACACATATTTTTTTTTTCAGCCAGACCTGTATGTCATCTGCTTTTTTTAAAGGGAAGAGACAGTAAAACAGCAGGAGAGTGAAACTCTTTACAGGTTCTGAGGTTGCCACCATACAGACGTCTGAGTTCAGAATAGATGCTTGTTCAAGCACTTGTGCATCATTGAAGTAGCTAAATTAGTTCAGTCTGGGTCAGTGCATTTCTCATGCAATCAGCCTCATATTATCTTTAAACCATGCAATTGCTATTAAAAAAGTGAAAGTGATATGACATAGAGCTAAGTATGGTGACACACTGGTGACTCAGAATTCATGCTCTGCATTTAACCCATCCAACCAAAGTGCGCGCACACACACAGCAGTGAACACACATCCGGAGCAGTGGGCAGCCATTTTTATGCTGTGGCACCCAGGGAGCAGTTGGGGGTTCAGTGCCTTTCTCAAGCACTGTACATGTACTCCCCCAAACTACAATTCTTGCCGGCCGAGACTCAAACTCACAACCTGTGGATTATGAGTCCGACTCTCTAACCATCTCGAGTTTAAAGTCCTTAAATTTAGAAAACAAACTCTTTACATTTCAAGAAAACAGTTGAGATAAAATATTAAGATTAAAATCATTACATTTAAATTATGAGAAAAAAAGTTGCTAAATTGTGAGAGAAAGTGTTGAGATGAAATGTTGAGAATAAACTCATCAAATTACGAGAAAGAAATATGTTAAATTTAGAGCACAAAAAGTTTTACATTTCGAGAAAAAAGTTGAGAATTAATTACTCGTGTCATGTTCCTTTCATTTCATTGGACAGAGTTTTTTAGCGTCTGCAGTTGGGTGGGTTGGAGAATAAAGCCGCGGTCACACTAGACTTTTTGTTCTACTGACTTCCATCCATACACATACGAATGTCTGCAAAGACCGGATTGCTAATTTAAAGAGTGTCGCATTAAAAGATGTAAACAAAATCACATAAAAGAGTAGTGGCTTGGTTTGTGGTGGCAAAGGAAATGGGAATGGATGGTACGTTTGAACAGTGAAACGAGTAATTTTAAGTGATTTTTTCATTACATGAGATTTGTATGTGTGCAATTGCAAGCAATTGATTTCCTCTTTTCTCATGTGATATGTGATGAGAAAAGTGAGTTTGCCGAAAAATGGACTCAAACCCAGTTGATCGTACCATACACGTCTCCCCAGTGCATTACTATCCAACACATCCCACTGAAGACATTAAATAACACCGTCAAACAAGATTAAATGAACGCCACGAGTGTTAATTCTTGTCTTTGTTCTCAAAATTTAACACGTTTTTTCTTAATGACTTAAATTTAATGACTTTATTCTTAAAATTTAATGACTTTATTTTCAAAATTTTCTCAACTTTTTTCTCAATTTAACAACTTTTTAATGAATTGAGTTTAATGAATTGGCATGTGTCTGGTTTCAGTGATACTGGTGTCAAAAAGGCATTCGGTTCACCTTAGAGTTTTGAACTGCACGTGATGCATTAGGTTCTCTTTTCATAATTTATAGATTGGCACATGACTTAGATTCCAGCGCCTGTGAAGAGCGTCACCCACTGCGGCCAGAAGTCAACATGCGATCAAAGCCATGCTGTGGCTAAATCGCAGGCAGACAAGCGTAGTGATGATCTGACCCTTGGGATTCTCCGTTCAGTGCTTCCCGCTTCATTTCCAGCTCATCCACAGCGGCTCCTGTTACATTAGTGACAAAATGATATTCTGGAATTTTTTGTTCCAGTGGCTTCCTTGCACCTTTACTTAATTCCCTTGGTATTATTCCTACACAGTAAGAAAAATATCTGGAGTAAAATGGAAAAAAAAAATTCAGCCAGTACATTAAAGTTTACAGAGGTTTTCTTTAACCCTAAAATACAACTCGATACAAGTAGACATTTGTAAAAAAAAAAATTAAAAAAAAAATATCATTATAATATTAATATTTCCTTCATATTACCAAAGTACATTTTATTCTAAGAGTACACTTTTAGATAACATATGGACAGTGAATGGGTACCATGAGAATAAGTCCAAACAGCTAATAATAACATCACAATAATCCACAAGTAATCCATACCACTCCAGTCTATCAATTAACGTCTTAAGATAAAAGCTGTGTTTTTGTTATAAATTCTGAGACATACATTTATTGCATGACTTGAATGTTTGATAGGAATGTGTGGCAATGTCCCATTAAACTGGTTTAATTCCTGTCTAACCAATAGGAGCTTTCCAGTTACCCTGGTGAATTTACATCTTAATTGGCCTCTCTTACATTTGGGATGCCTCAAGGATCTATTAAGGGACCCATTTTGTTTTCATTGTACATGCTTTCGATTGGGTCTATTTTCGGAAACACAGAATATTGTTTGATTGTTAGGCCAATGACATGCAAATATATGTACCAGTGAAGAAGGAAGGCAATTCCCTAGTGCTTCTTCTTGCATGCTTCAAGGACTTAAAAACATGGTTGGCTGTGAATTGCCTGCACCTAAATTGTTTTTGCACCCTCCAATGCATCTGGGTTCATTAATATTGATTTAGGGTGTTTATCTATTTATGATAAATCCATGGTAAAAAGAAAATATTAATATGTGTTATTTTTGATGACAGATTAAAGATGTCAGGTCATTTATATTAAGAACATTGGCAAAGCTCAAGCCATTTATATCCTTTTTTTGGTTTTGAAACGGGTTATGCTTTTGTGTCTTCTCATCTGGGCGACTGTAATTCCCTCTGCGTAAAGTTTATGCTTATCAGTTCATGCTGTTACGATTACAGATTCTCCAGAATGTTGCTGCTAGATTGTTGACAGGTTCTTAGAAACAGGACCACCTTTAAATGGCATTGAGCCATCTTATGTTTCTGATTTGTTTCAACCTTACTCACCATCAAGATCACTCAGGTCCTCGGACCAGAAACTCCTGATTTTTCCTATCTCGAGATATAAACTGTGGGGGGAATGTGCTTTTGCATTGTGAGCCCTGAAGCTCTGGAACAATTTGCCTTTGCACAATGCCTAACTATTGGTGTCATTTAAGTCTCTTTTAAAGACTCATATCTTTTTTTTCTTCATAGCTTCAGTCACTTCACAGCACTTCACAAGCAGTGGCGGCTCCAGACAATTTTGATTGGGGGGGCAATGGGGGGTCCTGGTCTTTTCAAGGGGGGTCTCATGAAAACCAACAAAAAATACATTGGACATGGCTAATAACTGCTTATTACTGCTATTCAACAACAAAAACACCTTTGCAATGTAAACAAATGACAGGCTACATTTGTTATTCATATCCTTCACACTTCACTTTCATGTCAGGTATATTATGCATTATTATTGACATTGATATTTTTACATTTATTTCCAGATAGATATTATTGAGTTTACAGGCTAAAGTGGTCTTGCTGTTGTAAACACTGTTGCTATTGTAGAAAAAATATTTGCATCACATTTAAATTATAATTATATTTTAATTCATTTCTGAATTGTTTTTATTTTTATAATGATAATTCAGAGAATGAGAAAATCTGAATAAGCCTTACCAGTGTTGTGATAATTATTTTTACATGTTAAAAATAAATAAGTACTGTAATATAATAAAAGTTTATTCAAATAACATAAAAAAGACCAGACCCCTCGATGCCTGTGAAACTTTTCTCCCTCAAACAGCACTCTAGTGTTACTTCTACACTACAGGCTACACACAGCAATATAAACAACATATCTGCATGTTCTCACATCACATCGTTCTAGTAAAATAATAATAAGTAAATAAACACCAAAATCACTTTGCTGAGAATGAAACACCACTTACCAGCTGCCACGATGTTGAAATATCCTCTAGCAATTAAAAAATGTGCATGCAGCATGAGGAATCTTCCTGGTTGGATGAGGTCACAGTCATCATGTTGGTCATCTTATTTACGGCTAAATTATTATTAATAAATTGTACTAATATTATGATTGGGTATGGGCAGGCATTCACAAAAGTTTATGTTATTACAAAAAAAATGCGAGGAAATTTTGCTTTTGACAAAAGGGCACTTAAGGGGCAAAGGAGCAGGTGCTCAAGTGAACCGGTTCTTTCGGACAATTCGATCAAATAAACCAGTTGAGAAAAAAAATGGTTCACCGGTTCTTTTGCGCTCGATGTAATGCCGTCATTGGCGATGATTGCCCTTCATTCAAGCCTTTGGTTTACCCGTGCTTATAACATTAGCAAAGAATCAGTTCAGAATCATTTACCAAAAGAATCAGTTCGGTTCAGATGCGCTCTGTGTCAGTCTGCTTCACACTGAATCACACATGCGCAGTTATCATCAGCTCATCGGTTCTCGAATCGGACGCGTCCGACAGAAACGGTTCTCGGTTCAGTGTATGAATAAATGTCGAAATAATTATTATTTATTATTGTTCTGCGTAGTTTGAAGAGAAACATTTTTGGATCTTTATCCCGAATATATATATATATATTAATCAGGAAGAGGCTGGGGGGTCAAATGGGGGGTCAAGGCATTTTTTGGCAGGGTCTTGAGACCCCCCAAGACCCCCCCTGGCGCCGCCGGTGTTCACAAGTACATGCTATCTAGCAGATGTTTGTGTGTTGGATTTTATTTATGTTGTACAATGGTACAGTCAACTCAGTGTTGTTTTTAAATAAATTGCCTTGGCTAGCCTTACAATATGAGTCCTCAATCAAAGCATTATAACGTGTTATTAAGAATTATGGACTTGTTATATTGGCTAAAAGTAATGGTTTGGAGTCAAAACGCTTTAATTGATGGATTTGTTTCTTGAAAACATGCAACTTGTGTCTTCTCAAGACATTAAGTGATGGACTGAGGTGGTGTGGATTACTTGAGGATCATTGTGATGTTTTTATCAGCTGTTTGGGCTCTCATTTTCATGGCACCCATTCACTGCACAACTTGATTTATTTAGACAGTGTAGTTTTGTTGGATTTAGTGCTTTTAAGTGCATAATGAAAGACTTTAACAGAATGAGGTTTAAGGTTGTTTTTAGTAAATGCATCTGTGGTGGCCACAAATCAGTGTGATCTTTATTTCATAAAAGTTTTTTTTTTTTTTTTCAGATAAGTTGTTTTGTTTTTTGGTAGTCAAGAGACATTTTACTTTTGAAAAGTACTGCATATGTTTTTGCATATGTCCTTCCAGTAAACACATTTTATACATAATTATAATCACATTGTGTGGCTGGAAAGTTTCCAGTGCTGGTGGACAATCTCTTTAGGAACCAATAACTTTTTATTCAGTTCTTTGTTAAAAATGTATATTTTGTATTTAGAAAGTGGCAAAGAAGATGATTCCCAGGGTTTTAATAGGATTCAGTGGAACTGAAATGCATAAAATATTAAGATACTTTACCCATCACCTGATGAAATTTGACCATAAATCCTCATCTCGTGTCGAAATATCAGCTTTTTCTCACTGTCAGAGAAGATTAAGTGTAAAGAGAAGTCTCCCGCAGCGTTTCCGTCAGGGACCAGTCAGTGCAGCCTGACAAGGGCAAAGAGTCAGCGCTCCTCTTGAAGAAAATATGTCTGGGTTCTTCTGATCTGGATGAGGAGGATGAGGAGCAGTAGAGAAAACGCTCTCTTCCCTGTGGGGCGTCTCTCAGAAAACATTCATCTTCAACACTAAGTTAAAGAAAGATTTTGGTCCACAGACTGAATGTATGGAGCATTATAGGGAATACTCACAGAAATATGTTTGCTGTTCACCTGTGATTACTCAGCACTACATAGACGTCAGTGAACTTAAAACATTTTTTACATTGCTTCAAAAATCATAATTAGTAATCTCGTTAACTAGATTGTGATTAAAATGTGACATAAATTCCAATTTCTGGTTGAGTTACCTACAGTAGTGTTAACTCTGTAATGTCCACCAGTTTGACTGAGTTCAGGTTGATTTACAAACTGGTTGGTGATATTTCATAATGTTGATATGTGAATATTATTCCATTATTCAGCCAGTCACAGTGAAATGGATGCTTCCCTAAATAACGTTAGGTGGTAAAACTTCTTCTATTGTAAATAATTACAATTAATTACAATAGAAGTAATTAATTTATTGTTTAAGCCACCACAGAAATGCTGTAAAGGGGATTAATTTAGACATACAACTTCATAGAGCAGATATTATCACACCTTTACCTAAAACTTATAACTGAAATTCAATAACTGAAATAGTACTCATATGCAAAATTGGTAAAATGTTCTATAAGCCATATGATATAACAATAAGATGTACTTCTTCACTTCCAAATATTGGATATTTTAATAGCAGTTTATTGAAAGTTACTGAAATGTCACAATAGATCTATTGCAAATTTTTCACTGTACACTCTTAAAAATAAAGTTTCAATGGATGTTAATTGTTCTTGATGGAGTCACAGCTGCCAATAAAAAACCTTTAAGAGTGTATATAGTACGACAATTTACTGTTAATCAATAAACAGGTTTTTACTCTAACCTTTGGCAGACTTTTACTGTTAAAATAATGCAGAAAACAGCATGGTCTGAATAAAAATGTATACTTGAACTCTATTTTAAGGTAAGAGAAAGCGATTTAACACACCCGGGGTTTTATGTGACCATGTAACCACATAAACAGCATTCTTACGCTTTCTTATTTTACACAGCTTTCTCACAATAAGCCGTTTTCTGCCATGCATGTGAATATAGTCCGTGTAGCAGGCTGTCAGTACACTTCATTCATATACATTTTAGCACCACTCAGAAGATAAACTGACTTAGCTGACCTCTCTAATCGGCCTAAACTTCAAATCACCTCATTGTGAGGAGAAGCTGTATCACGGTTTTACTTCTTCACTGTTGCACTGAGATCTTTTGTAAAAAAGCAGCAGCAGATGCTTTACACTCGTTCATCCATCAAGATATCCCACAGTCCCACGTGTTTGTCATTGCCAGAGCCTTTTGTCTGAGGAAAATTAGTCAGTGATAACCTGTGTCACAGCTACTGGTCTCCGTGCGCTGACCCCCTGCAGCAGTGTTTGTGGTAGATCTGCTGCTCACAAACGCACTAATGCAGTCCAGATCTCTGGCTCTCACCCCATCAGCCCTTCCTCTCGGGAGTGTGTTGTCATATTGATGACTCACAGACTGTGTGTTTGCCAAGCTGTGTGCGTGTGTGTGTGTGTTGAGGGCCATCAGCAGTCAATAGATTGGGGTTGAACACACAGGAGCTATACTGAGCTCAACTGAATATACAGAAACATGAAAACACTCCATAGGGACATCATTTACATTTAGCTGACGCTTTTATCCAAAGCGACTTACAATTGCTACATATGTCAGAGGTCGCACACCTCTGGAGCAACTAGGGGTTAAGTGTCTTGCTCAGGGACACATTGGTGTCTCACGGTGGATTCGAACCTGGGTCTCTCACACCAAAGCATGTGACTTATCCACTGTTCCAACACCACATCATAACTGACAGTCAATGAATTTATATTGCCATATAAACAAATGTTTCTTGTCCATATATGTAGGGACTTGGATTGCATTCGGTGTGCATTTGTAGGGTACTTCAAATCTTACAAGTTTACTTTTAAAAAGCTTTTATTGCAGATAATGTAATATGAATTAAATAAAAGGCCACTTAAGTGTATCTTAAGTACACTTCTAAAAATGCACTTTAGAATAATGCACTTCGTCAATTTAAAGGTTTTAAAGTACATTTCGATTCATTGTTTTATTAGTCTTTTAGTATTTGATTATAATTTAAACTGCTGTTTGTTATTCCAAAATTATATTTAAAGTTAATATATTTTAAACATACTAAACAGCAACTTCAACAATTACAAATATATTATAATACATGACTTAAATTCATGTTACATTAAAGTATGGAGAGCATTTATGTTTGTCAGTACATTCAGCAGTACACTTCAACCATATTTCAGAGACAATAATACATTTTAAAATGTTAAGTCCTACTTACTCTCAGCTAATTTAATTTGATTTAAATATAAATTATCATACCTTTTCATTTAATTACAATGAACATGCAGTTAAGTAAACATTACAGCCAGTTCACACTTAAGTATATTATTTTAAAGTTCGTTATTTCTGTAATAAAAAGTGTGCTTTTTTTATACCAGTCTTGGTATTCTGGCCTCCTCAAACAAACAAATCATATTTTCAGGGTAATAAACCTGTTACAAAAAGTACTCAAAGTCGACTCTACATATCTTTCCACATTTCTACATTTTAACATAAAAACACACTTCACCTTAAAAACAGCCCCGTGTTTTTGTTGAAGAATTTACTTTTGTATATTTTGTACTTTTGACAGTATTAGTATTGGATAAGTGTGGTTGCTTTCCTTTCTGCAGACTGTCAGTCTGTAGTGATATGGGCATTGGCTAGACACTGGTATCACCAGAAGAAAAACAAATCTTATTTGAGAAGAACATATTTTTAAAAGAATCCCTGTACCCTTTTTAATCAAAGTCGCTCTGAATGACAGATTTAGACTTTGATTTTCTTGATAATAAGATTATCTTTGCAGTAAGATGAAACCAGTTTCACTCCATGTCTCTCTGCTTTCTTATTTTCCATCCATTTTCTTCTTTTTTGAACGTGGTCTTGACTTTGAGGACAGCCAAATGAAAGCTGTCTGTTCAGGTGGGGGATAGATGGGGGCAGATGTCAGAATAATCCATCACATAACACACAACAGATGTGTTCAAGTGTTCCAGCACATGATCGACTGGAGGCTCGGCCAGCAGGGGTTCAACCAGGAGCACGTCTCACAGGGAACGGATCACTTAGATTAGAGGGGAAAAAACACGCTCGATCCTGGATGGAACAAATGTGGTCATCCTTTGTATCGGATGTTCGAATGCTTGTACATCTAGGGCTTTATTCGCATAAATCTGATCATTAGGATTGACCACATTTTGTAAACAATGAAACCAAATCTGTTCATGCAGACAGTGCATACAATATCCAGTATATCTAAATCGTTTTCCATTGTTATCATTAAAGCATCAGCACAAAGCCAAGTGATTTACTTCTACAACAACTTAAAGCAGTTGTCATTGGAAAGAAAGGGCGGAAAACTGGAAATTATATCTTCACCATGGCTTAAATTATGAGCTGCATGAGCATAAGCAACAAAGGGTTTGCTGTATTAACTCTCCATTCATAAGGAAACTGATTCGTTCATTCATTAATCATTCACTTTGTGGTTATAGACTTTGGTGTACTGACAACAAAGTTCTACAACATTATTTATTTATAGAAATTTATAGTGTGCTGTTTGTTATATTTAAATCCCACAGTGCTGGATTCATGAATACTGTGTGAGCAGGTGCAACAGATAGTGTACAGAAAGTAAGAGCTATACAGGCAAAAAACACTCCCCTGAGTGGCACAAGTCAGACCTGTTACATTGGTGTCGTGACCCGAAAAGTGGTAACATTTAGGGGGTAGAGTGAGATAGAGGCCATATAAGAGTTTGCAGGTATACCTTACTCCCCTGACCTCAAGAGGCATACACGTTACCAATGCCAAAGGTTGTGGTCTTTAGTATATTTGTTAATGCACCTGCCTACCATGCTGGTTGATGCTGGTTCAAATCCCTCACAGAGTGGTGCAAGTCAGACCAATTACAATGGTGCTGTCCTGGATAGTAGTGAGGTTAGGGACATGACTACACAGAGGCCACATACTAAGAGCTGTACAGGTAAACCTCACTCTCCTGACCTCAAGACATGCACTAGCAGCTAATACTAGAGACTATGGTCTTTAGTGTCATATTGGAAGTTGGTTTGACCTATTACATTGGCGCTGTGACCCAGAAAGTGGTGAGGTTTAGGGGGAGAGTGTAATGGAGGACATATACGTGTTGTACAGGTATACCTCACTTCCCTGACCTCAAGTAGCTGATGCTAAAGTATGTGGTCTTTTCTTGTTTGTACATCTGACTACCATGCCACTTGATGCTGATTCAAATCTCTCTCAGAGTGGCGCAAGTTATACCAGTTACTTTGGTGCCATGACCCGGATAGTAGTGAGACTTAGAGGCATGAGTAAACAGAGGGCAGATGCTAACAGCTGAACAGTTAAACCTCACTCGCCTGACATCAAGAGGTGCACTAACCTCTCATATTAGATCCCGATTTGCATCCCATTCAGAGTGGTGTGAGTTGGACCAGTGGTATTGGTGCCGTGACCCGGGTTAGAGTGAGGATAAAGGGGGTAAGTAAAATGGAGGGCATATATTAAGAGCTGTACAGGTAAAACTCCCTCCCTTGACCTCAACCATCCAACAAGCATCTGATTTTGAACCCTGCGGCCTTTTTACATTTACAATGGACAATGGATTGCACTACCAGTTGCATGGGTCGTGGGCAGCAAGTTTTCACTTCAGCACCCGTAATAGCAGAAATGAAAAAACTGTGCTAAGCTGGTGTGAGGGGCTGACTGAAGAAGTGAAACAGAAAATATATTTTCATCAAAGCTGGTAGAGGCCCAAGTCACACCCACCTATAAAGATGGGTGTGTGTGTGTGTGCGCATGTGTGTGTGTGTGAGAGAGAAAGAGAGTGTGGTGTTCAGCCAATCACAATACACTGGTTTAGTTGGCCAATCAGAGCAGACTGCGCTTGATCAGAAGGAGGGACTTGGTAGAAAACAACACATTTGAGAGAGGCGAGGCATAGAGGATCTACAATAATGTACAGTTTTTGAAAAATTATGTTTTTTAACATTAAAGCATGTGAACATATTCTATTACTTAAAATACAAAAAAAAATTATCTTAAACAAATTATCAAATGATCCCTTTAAAAACTCAAAATAAACACAGGGTAGAAATGTTTTTAAACCAGACAACATCTAGACTTGTTCAAATTTCAAACCCATGAAATATTCATCAATCTGTCAATATTTTAAACAGCTTGTCACCACAGTTTGTATTTCTGCCATCTGCACAATGCAACACAGTTTGAATGTTTCCCCACGGCTGCTGTACTGTAACAGTGCATTCCTTGTGCTCACATGCAAATACTTGTGTGTTCTGTTTCTCCACGGCTATCCATGGCATTTAAAAAGTTATAGGCCATACTCAAGACTGTTTATTTGTTTGTCTGCAGTGCCTACAACCATGCAAGGAATTATGGGAAACAAGACGAGCCCTGTCTCCCAAGACTTGCGAGGTAAGTCTCTCCACGGAAGAATTCCTCCTTATGTTTTCGCCAACTGGAGATTGTTACAGCCGTGAAGGAAAGGCTAATTGTGTGAGACATTTCTCTGATTAAAAACCACACAAACTTAAGTCTGAGACGAGCTTATGAATTAGCACACGGAGCCATGTAGTCACGCTCTGCAATCAAAGATGTGTCAAGCGTGCGTGTGGTTTCGTGTGCGTTAGTCTAAAACCAATTGAAGCAGCAATTGAACGACTCTCAGAATTCCAGTGTGATTTTATGGCGCTTTTATCCCATGTCCCCAGAGTGGCTTAGAGTTGAACACACAGATTATGTTTCCCTCAGCGGAGATCAGCACGTTATTGAAGTCAACCAGATAAGAGCTGTGTTTATGTCCAGACCTTTGTTCTTCACAGAAAGAGCAACAACTGTTAACATCTTGTTGAAATTCAGCGATCATTATCTCAACAAAGCTTTAATTTAAACAGTCAGCATGAAGTGTTTCAACGCTTGAAGTCCATCAGATGGACGCGTTGTGTGGTTCAGATGTGCAAAAGACGCATTGGGTAATAAGTACCCAGAATTCTTCACAGCCACTTAGAAACATGCAGTGAAGCCCTTTGTTGTTTTCCCAATTCTGTGATTCACCCAATGGAAGAAACATGTGCCTCGTTCAGACTGACAGAAGTGTTGAGTTGAGTAATCTTGGAGATGTTGTGCAGATGAACCGCTTCCAGAGCGCCCCGCTGCCACATGTGTGTGCAGAAGCAGAGAGGTTATATGTGTTTGACTCGGGCCATAAGAAACGGCGTGTCAACGACGGCTAGAGAGCATGAGTCAGTACAAACACACGACAGGACAGACACACAGAGACCGCCGGACGCCTTTGTGGCTCACCCGGTATGGTTTGGGGTGGGTGGCTTTGTCTAACCGCCGCGTACCACTCGTTGTCTGCCTTTCTTTCGCTTTTTGTCACTCCCTGACTTTACAGCTGCCTCTCATTAGTGGTGTACGTGTGCTAAATCAAGCATTACTATTGCTATTAGGGTTAGTGAGTTGAAGAAACCCCTGTTCGGTCCCACCAGGATTTAGCGATTTTGCCGTCGCAGAATTAATGCAAATCAAGCGAACTCTGCACTGCATTGTATGTGAAATGTTGCATTTTTGGCCTTATTTTGGCGAAACAAAATGCTAGTCAAATTCCTTTCTGCTATATTGCAGTGAATGTCACTGAAAAGTGAGAGGGGATGGACAGACCATATAGAGCACATTGACTTTTTGTGCAATTATTCAAAATAAAAATAATAATAATAATTTAATCAATCCATATATTTCCTTGTCCTTAGAGCATGGGACAAAATGAAAAAAAAAAAAGTTAGTTTAATGATAATTTTAACCTATTTTACATACATAATATAATGTACATTAGGGTGTATACTTTGTAAACTTCATAATGCCTGATTTTACCAGTAGATGAAATTACATTTTTTAAATGTAAGTAAATGCAATAACTGGTAATACTATTATAAACAATGATTTTTTTTCTTATTATAATAATAGACAATAATATGTGTTAAACTTGAAATGATAAGTTAAAATGTAAAATATTTAAAAGGCACAAAGATATTTACAGAGAATTGTTACTTACTGACTTACTGTCACTAACACTTAGGAGTACTTCATAAGTATTGATAGATTTTCTCTGCAAAACAACAGGAAAACAAAGCAAATATCACCACAGTTTTTGAGAGAAGCCACAAATTGAATATAAAATAAAATGATGGGGGCTGTCTATAGTAACATATTAAATTTACCACTTGACCTGTTCTGTGCTGTTTTTGCTGCTGACATCAATGTTACTTAGATGTGTGTACTGTTCAGTATTTACACTCACTTTTCTATTAAAACCCTAGTAAAGTAAAAAAAAAATACCTTACAAACTATACAGCAATTACCTACTGATGGATCACAGAGTCTCCTAAAATGAGCTTTTTATCTCTGTGTCTTCGGTAAGAAGCATCACGAGTGTGCGACCAGTGCTGAGTTCCTGCGCTCGCTGCGGTCACAGAAGCAGGGCGACTGTCCTCCGCCCCAGCGGGCGTCTGGCTTCGCTGCAGCCTGTGTGGAGGGCTGTGGGCTCGACCGAGAGTGCTCCGGCTTCAAGAAGTGCTGCTCAAACGGCTGTGGACACACCTGCCAGTCCCCAGCCAACCTTTACAGAGGTACAACACACTGCAGCATGGGATGGGAATACACCTCAGCTTAGCCATTTAGTTAACCATGCGTTTAGTTGCATTGGTAAAACTGAATAAAAAAAAAAATCTTAAAAATCCAATTGATTTTTAATTGGAACCATTTATTAAATGTTTATGTTAATTTTTTTTTTTTTTTTTTTATCTTTAAAAAAGCTTTTTGTTTGCATATGGCAAACTCTGTGATTTTCTTCTGTGAAACATGAAAACATTCTGAAGAATGTTGGTAACCAAACCATTGTGGCTCCCATTTACTTCCATTTGTTTGGACAAAACAACAATTGAAGTCAATGGCAACTGAAAAAATTGGCTACCAAAATTCGGTAACACTTTATAATAACTGCACACTATTAATCATTAATTAAGCATTAGTAAACAGATAATTCGTAATTTATAAAGCATTAATAGACAGTAATAAGCAGTTTATAAATACAGATATAAATGCTTTATTCTTGATTTAAAAGCATATCTATAATGTGTTTAATAATTGTATTTTCATACTTTATTCATGAACAATTTATCATTTCTTAATGAAGTATAGCATTATTTACAAACCAGTTATTTAGGAGTTGCCAGTGATTCATAAGATCACAAGAAATGTAGTAAATTCAGGTAGTTATAGAGCATTTAGTAGTGGTCAGTTAACTATTCATGTGAGCTCATCTAAAGTGAGTCTAGTTATGCCTTGTAAAGCATTTATAAAGGATATTTAAAGGCTCAGTTATCTTCTAAACAAAAAACAGAAACAAACACACAGTGATATAGAACATAGAAATATTAAAAGCCTTTAAATCTCATTTGTAAAAGCTTTACAAGGCATAAATAGTCCTCACTTTAGATGAGCTCACAAAAATAGTTAACTAACAACTACATATGTTTTATAACTACCTGAATTAACCCTGAATTACAGTAGAAATACATGTTAATAAACCATTTATTAACACTATAAGTAACAATTACTACATGTCAGAATAAAAAGATGTATGAATGCACATTTAAATAGTTTATTAATCATTTACTTACAATTTCTAAGTGATCTTATGAACCACTGACAACTCCTTAATAACTGATGTGTAAATAATGCTATACTTAATTTAGAAATGATAAATTGATCATTAATAAAGTATGAAAAAACAATTATTAAATACATTATAGATATGCTCTTAAATCAGGTATAAAGCATTTACATCTGTATTTATAAACTGCTTATAAATGTCTATTAATGCTTTATAAATGATGAATTAACAATGATTAATGATGAGTTTCCTAATGCTTAACTAATGATTAATAGCATGCAGTTATTATAAAGTGTTACCCAAAATTCTTCAAAATATGTTCTTTTAATTTTTTTTTTTTTTATTGTTATATTTTTAAATATGTATTAAAGAATTGTTTTTTAAAATATTGTTATACAGTATACACCATATGAATTTAACTTCAATACAAAAATTACTAAGAAATTACAGAGGTCTCTAGGAACCATGAAAATACATTTAAGCTTTAGATTTCCTTCATCTCAGACGTGCATTTTTCCTTGACCCAAATGTAATTCACAGCTGTGTCTGCTGTTGTTTGTAGAAGGCTAGAATTAAATACTCAGTGAGGCTTTTATATAATGTTGTCATTTTGACCTGATTAGCTGATTTATTGTCACCATCGTAGGCCAAACAGACTTCCCTTGATTCATCGTCCATTCACCTTTTTACCTCAAAGTCTCTGATTTTCCTCAGGAGTGCCTTTGAAGCCAAGGAGAGACATTTCCTTCTCCGAGGACCAGCACGGACACCTGAAGGTGACGTGGATGTCCAAGTTCAATGTCTCTGTTGAGCCGGTCCTGTATGTTCTTCAGAGGAGGTGGAATCACGGGATTCACCCCAGCGAGGACGACGCGTCCACCTGGCAGACCGTTCTCATGGTAAGTGCTGCATACTGAGCTCTGATTGAGATGAAGAGTCTAGTTTATTCAGCGTAAGCACATGTGGGTTTGAGGTTTGTGGAAGAAGTCTTGAATCCACTGTTACACATAATTCTTCAAACCTCCTAGTAATGTGTTTCAAGGACTCTTTGGGAATACCTCCATTCTGCTAAAGTGAATGGTCATGAAGGGACCTGTGCATTTAAGTAGAACTATATCCATATGGTTCATTAGCTATAGATGTGTTATGTTAAGAGCATTTAGAGAGTGTTTATAATCTGCTATAGAGCTGGACACACTTGCCAAATTGCTTTTAGGGTATGCTGAAAACAGAGATTCAGTCAGTCTCAAACTTTTTACAGTAGTAGGGATGTGCAATATTGATACAAAATGATTTCTCCTAGTTTTGGGGTATTTTTTGCTATAACAAAAATTAAAGGATATTTTGCTGAGTTTGTTTTTGTGCAGATGCATTGACCGGTTTAGGTCTGTCATGGATAAATAAATATGACACTAAAACAGCCAGTCGTTTGCTCAAATGTTTCGTTCAAAACAACTGATTCATTAAGAAACATGAATTCTTTATGAATGGATCATTGAATCATTCACTCATAAACAAAAGTTTGTTTCATTCAAGAAAAAGAGACCGCAGTGTATCCGTGCACAAATGTTCTGCTCTGGCTTTGTTTGGAACTAATTTGGTTGACGAAACTGGAACAGAAAACAGACCATATTGTGTCTAAAATGTAACTGCTGTATAAAATCCACAGTACAATAAACAACATTTGCAATCACACTCACGTGCCGATATTCGTGAAAACCGCACTTGCTTATGTGTTCCTGTAGCTCAAGTGGTAGAGCAGTGCACTATCAAGCGCAAGGTTGGGGGTTCGAGTCCCCGGGAACACATGATAAGTAAACATTGATAGCCTGAATGTACTGTAAGTTGCTTTGGATAAAAGTGTCTGCTAAATGCATACATTTAATTTTAATTTTTAATTTTATGTGATATTGCTTAACTATATGATATCTTATAAACATAAAAAAACAAAAACCAATAGAGGAATGTTTTTTGAGGAATTACATGCACTGTAATGTCGGCTAACACATTGTTAAAACAATAATTATGATATTATTGTAGATGAAAAATATCACACACCCCTACTACTAAGTATTTGTATATATTTAAATAATTTGCATCAGTGCACTTTAATTTGAGCTTTTGAAACCCTCTTGTACACTTGTGTCATTTAATTGTGAAAAATTGAAAAAAGAACAGTTAATTGTATTGGATATTCACTTGCAGTGTACATCAAATATTAAAAGTACTGTATATTTTTAATGCAGATAATGTAATATTAATGAAATAAAAAGCCACTTATGTGTCTATAAAGAGAGACACTTTTTGACTGTTTCTAAACACACTTAAGTGAAAAGTGTGCATTTAACAGTATGCCAAAGATAAAAGAAGTGATTTCAAAGTAAACATTTTTAAAGAGAAGTAATTATGAAATGACTTATGAAGATGAGTCACAAGTGAGTCACTCGTTCCACTCTAAAGGCCAGCTAATTGTATTGTAAACTATTAGACATTTTAGTTTAATTGTAATTAATATCCTATAATTAAGTACTCTTTTTAAAAGTATGCTAACTTTTTTTTACGCTGAGAGAAAGCCAGAATCATTTTCTTTGCTAAACTCTACACCAGAAATGCTGTGCGCTGAATTGAAAACCGCTCAGAATGTTCTTTTAAACATCTTCTCTTTTTTTTGTAATCACATTTAAATGAGTGTTTTCTTCATAATCAGTAAAGCAGTGCTGACTGGTCTTCTCGGGAGATTAAGAGACATTGAAAGAAACAGGCAGCTCATTGTGCGGTGTCTGAGCTCCCGGTGGGATCCGTGATGTAATGGATAGGGATGTCTGAGCTGTGCTTTTCAACAGGCCTTTATAGAGAGATCTCCCTGCGCTGGAGCTAGCTGTCATTACTGTGACTCTTATCAGCGTACACAGCAGTGATGGAGCTCTTCCATCCTGCATCGGGAGCGGATTTGTCTTAATTAAAGTCTCTGACCCTTCTTGCAGACCATGGAGGACCGCTCCGTGTTGAAGGACATCCGGCCCCACAGGTGGTACCAGTTTCGAGTTAGCGCAGTCAACAGTCAGGGCACGAGAGGCTTCACCACTCCCAGCAAACATTTCTTTTCTGTACGAGGTAAAAAACTCTTTTAACAATACATTACAAACAATAGAATTTGCTACACATAGTTTTCAGATGATGGAAGCATACACATATTCAATACACACATACAGTACACTTGTAATGGTTTTCAAGTGTTTTTGCACAAAAACACTAATTTTCCAGCCTCACCCTGACCTGTTTCACACATTTTGTCATACATCTGTAGCACATGAGCATCACTGTGACAGCAGGCTCATGTTAAGCTTTTACACACACCTTTTCAAAATAAAGGTTCTTTATTGGCATCTGTGGTTTATGAAGAACCCTTTGTACAAACAATTGTACAAGCAGTTCTGTATAGATAAAACGGTCCTTTAGATTATTAGGATATTCTTCACACTAAGAAAAAGGGGTTCTTTTAAGAACTGTTCACTAAAAGGTTCTTTGAGGAACCAAAATACTTATTTTATGACATCACCAAAAAAAATTATTTTTGGAACTTTGATTATTTTTAAAGTACAGTCGTCGTTCCTAGCAGAGACTGTTCAGACAATAAAGTAACTTCTGGGTTACTACATTGAGTATTTCCTTTAATAGCATCCATCACTTATTGAAAGTAACATTAAGAGTTATTACAAACTTGATCTCCATGAATTGGATTCATTTGTACATCTCTACTATGTAATACTTTACAGTAAGTTTCCATTTGTTAATATTAAGTACATTAGCAGTTTCTCCAGAGCACCACATGACAACAATCACATGTGTTTGGGGTTATTCAAACCTTTTCAGAAAGGTAAAAGCTTTTTAACTTCGTATTGAGTGACGTTCATCATAAAACACTGATAACAAATATTCTCCGCATCATGATAACATTTTTCAGACTATGAGACATTCCCACTTAAAGTCAAGTCAAGTCACTTTTATACAATGTTATCGGCGTGACCACAACAGCTTGACGTTGTCTAATGTGGCACGGTCTCCTGCTGCACTAATAGAAGTACGGCTTTCCTCTGTGTATACATATCCTTACAAGTAATATTTTGCTGGATTATTTGTGTCCCCTCTTGGGAAATTTTAGGTTTATTGTCCCCCCCAAACATTAGACGTAATTTACGCCCCTGTCCATCTCACACCTCAATACACCATCATTGCCTCTTCATTGTGTTTAGGGCATACGCACGAGTGTCATGAGTCATGTTTACATTAATGCACACCCAGCCTTCAGCATGGATGGAGGTGTTGGAAAGTTCGGAAAAAGTGTAATGTCACTCAGCCTTTTTGGACTTCTTTTTACTCAGCACCAAAACTTTACTTGCTTTACTATAGTTTACTTAACTTTACAAAACTTTACACATCTTAAATGCTGTCTTCTTACACGCTATCATCTATGAATACCTATGTGCTGCAAATGTAATATTTATATGTAAGTTTCACTGCTGGAGGTCACTTACTCGAAACAATACCAAAGACGTAGCTTGATCGTAAGAGGGGTTGTGTTCACCTCTACAGCTATTTTCACTTTATGGTGTTACCTTTGAGGACAGAACCCAAAGCAAGAGATAATGAATAATGAATAATTGCTAGATAGCACCAGAGACTGTCTGCTTTGACGCTACAATCACTACTTCAGCATTTTTTAAGGAAACACACTGTTTCCAATGATTATATGCATTACTTATTTGAGGGCAAACAGCAAAGAAATTGAGAAATTTCACAGTATGACAATGAGATTTTCCCATTACAAAGTTAAACAGTTAAAGTCAGCACCAGGATTGATTACAAAACACTAAGAAACAAACCTAACAGCCAAATCAAACATAAATGCAGTTTTTAAATCAATAGCTCAATAATGTTTTAAGTTGGGAAATAATGCAAAATAAATTAGATGAAGCATGCATTTATTCAAGGAGTTAAAGTCAAAGAGGACTGAATGGAGGTGTATTAGCTGTGGGAGCTTGTTTTGATTTGATTTGATTAATTGCATCGGATCTGTATGAAACTATTATCATCCCTCACATATGTTTGGCTGCTTGGATCAATTACTCCTCAAAGTGAATTGTTTCTGAAGTACTTTTAAGATATATCCATTTTGTACAATAATGAAGTCACATTTTATTTCTGTCAAACAGAGTAAAACACACGGGACAGTTTGTTTAAATATGGCTTGGGGGTGGTGGACAGTTTCCAGGGTTGGTTTTGGACCCCGAGTTTGGATTTGGGTAGGAAAAAATCATTTTAGACCAAGATTGCAGATACAATCAGCTTTATCTCAGAGCAGCAATTGGCTTTCTTCACATTTTTATTTCTTTTTTCACAATGCATAAATAGTTTAAAAATGACATCACAAAGAGCTGAAACTGAAGCTCCCATACACATGCTGCTGTCAAATTTATTTTTATAAAACAATGAACCTTTGACATTAATAGTTCTCATACATTACAACAATAAATACATAAATAAATAAATAAATAAATAAATAAATAAATAAATACAAATAATAATAAACTTGAGAGCATATTATTTTACAACAGAGTTTAACAGCTATTTTTTTAATATTTCACAAACTGTAAATTTTATGGACTGTAATATCATTTTATCACGCAAGAACTGTGGAAAAGCACTTACTTTGTGTGTTTTCCCAAAGCTCAGATAAAAAAAGAATGGCACTAGCTAAGATTATTACAGCATTAACATGTATAAACTGTATAAATGTATAAAAATTATTCCACAGTATGCAGAAGTGTACATTTCTTTGGATAAAAGCATCTTCTAAATGCATACATGTAAATGTAAATAGAGGATACTTGATAAACTGACACAAAATGCAATACTTAAAAAAAATGGGGGGGGGGGGGGTTGCAGCTGCCTTTAACCATGTGGTTAAAAATTACCCTCAAACATCTCAATCATATTAAAAATATGCATATGCACATTCCACAACACAACAATTTGCATGTTAATGATCCCAAATTGTAATTAAATATCAAGAAAAAAACATTGGATTACCAAGATTCCCCCCAAAACTTTTCCTCAAAAATCAATTTGGGTCAGATTGACATACTGGTCCATTTCTCTAAAACAAATCACTGTTTAGGTGACCTGTAGCCATTCAGTATTTAGTTTACGCTCGACTAAAGGCTTTGTGTCTGTGACACAGTGCAGGGAACGTGTGAATCCCCAAAGGACAGGCCAAAGAGCGCAGCAGTACTGCATGACGGCCGTCAGCCTTCACTCTGTGGAAAACCACTCTGCCACAAACCCCAGAAATCCTCTGACACGCACGCGCTCACCCACGCACAAACACAACACCTCCAGCGCTCAGGGTCTGGCCGGCGCTCAGTATGTGAAACATGTTTCTAATAGTATGAAATAAGCTTTTCCATGGATACAGAAAACATCCTCCAGGGCAAATCAAACTCGGATTCAAACCTGGGATTTGGCTTTTGGAGACGTTTGAAGAAATGTTTTTTGGTACCAGATTGGTTAATATCATATCTGTAATGGTCTCTGATCTGAGTGATACGGCCCATATCATCCCAGACCTCAGGGGTGCTTGCGTTGGCATGTTTCGAGTTTAACAGCATGGCCAAGATTTAATCACACACAGACCGAGGCAACACACAAGCCGCTGCCAACAACGACTGGAATCAAACCTTCTGCTATTTTGAAAGATTACAGACTCTTGGAGAGCGCGTGCTAAACTCAGCAAGAATAAAACGAGTGTTAGAAATATCTGACATCTTCCTACAATGCCCTGGGAGCGTCATCCAAGCTCTTTCTCAATGTCTGATCTGCTTCACGTCAAGACAGTCAACACACGTTAGCTAAGAGTGGAACGGAAATTAGCATGCTCCAACGCTGAAGCAATATCTCGCACTGGCACAGGCGACTTCAGAACCCATTGACACATAAACACTAAACATTTGCACAGAACATGCTGGAGATCTTGGAAAGAAGTTTCCACCACATGGAGCTCGTTCTGACGTGAAACTGCTGGAAGATGTGGGGTCCGAGGGTTGGGAGGGGTCGAATTAAGAATGCCTGAGGTCAGAGGTCGGGCGCGTGGCTGGTGTTGCTGGAGGGAAACCTGCAGATGAATGATCCTGTGTGACCTAATGACTCTCTGAGAACAAATACAAAGTGACAGTTTTGTGCTGGTGAAATAGCCATTGTGTGCTTTGTTTAGTTGCTGCCCCCCAGTCTGAAATTAAGTCGACTTCACAGACCAAACACGCTCTCTTCAGAAGCCCCACAGGCACAACATTAGCATGTGAGCTAAACTGACATATCAAAGCATCTTTCCTCTGTCATGCTCAATGCACACTGATTGGCCTCCAAGGTAAAGCAGCTGGCCTTGTGCTTTAATCAGGAACAGAGCATGTGCTACACGTCTTTATTTTCATGCTTTGAAACTGAATGTAATGCATTATTAGTGCTTGCTGAGTCAAGTATCACTATCAATATTGCTCATGCCTTAGGTTTGTTCCACATGCTACAGACGTGAATTATATTTTTGAGAGAGTGTTTGCCTCTGCTTTTCTAGTTGATTAGACATAAGACTTTTGCCTTGCCAGTGATAAAATGGGTGAAAGCATATCATAGAGGATTGACAAATGTGGAGAAGAGCATTTAATTGCATTGGACGTGCACATGTAGTTAACTTCACATCTTGAAAATATAATTTTTTAAAACTGTACTTATGTCACGATTCAATGGTGCAGGGGAACGGTGAGATATGGAGATATTTTCCAAAATGAGAGTCTTTAATAATCCAACAAGGAGACACAGAGCACAAGGAAGATGTTCAAGACCCGACAAGGAAACATGAGGCTGACTCCACATTTATACTAAACTTAATGAGGGACAGACCTGTGCTAATACTGACTAATAATGAGACAACACTAACAGGAATTAGACCAAATAATGGAACACTGAAACAGAAATGTAGGAAGTAAAAGATCCATAATCCTGACATATCACTCCCCTGCTGGAAGGCAGGATGCACCGTAGAACAGCAGAGGGGGGACGGGTGGGGACTGAGGAGGAGGCTCGGGAGGAGGATGTGCACCCGGGAGGGGGCCAGGAGACAGAGACCAGGGAGGCGACAGGAAGGGCCGGGAGCAGGAGGAGCACAGCAGGACCCAGGACACAGTTATAATGGCAGCCCGTGGTGGAGCTGACGGAGGGAGGAGCCATGGAGGAGTAATGGCCGTCCGACTCCAGGGGGCTGACCAATGGTGGAGGAGCAGGTGGTGGAGGAGCCCGAGGTGGAGATGAAGAGTCGATGAGCCAGGGCAACAGGGAGTATCCGGAGGTCCTAGGAAGAGCAGATTGTGCCGGCGACTGATGCGAAGGCATGGATCTGAGAGGCCGTGATGGAGCTGGAGCGACAGAGCACTGAGGAGGATCTGAGTGGATGAAGGAGCCTGAAGGAGCCGGACTGATGAGGTGAAACCGGAGGAGTGGAGTCCCGAGGCACAGGATGGTCGACCCCAGACCAAGGCTGAGCTGGAGGGACGAGGGAGACCGGTGGAGCTAGTGGACTGACGGGCCACGACAGAGGAGAGAGCTAGGAGCCATGGTGGAGCTGATGGGTCAATGGGTGGAGGCAGAGACCGGAGCCCAGAGGCTGGATGCGGAGTCAAGGGTACTCTGACCATGGCGACGCTGGAGGAGGGCAGTCCCATGGAGCTCACAACGTACAGATGTTGGACTGAGGGCGAGAAGAGGGGCTGCCAGACGAAAGCGGAGGAGGAGGAGGAGGAGGCAGGAGTGAGTGGGATGGTGGGTATTTTTGAGCCTTCAGGTTTCTGTCATTATTCGCTGGAGCAAGGGAACGAGGAGATTTCACAAAACAAGAGTCTTTAATAATTCAACAACGAGTAGTAGATTTTCAGTTTTCAGTATTCAGTAGATTTTCAGTTTTCTTAACATTCAAATGTAAAATTACAAAAAAAATCATCTGTAATTAATAAAATAACAAAACTGTTAGATGATAAAACAGTCAAATGACTAGCAGCAAAAGCTGCCAAACAAAAAACATAAAATTAAAGTAAAATCTCCTTAGTTAAATAAGCTGAAAACATTGTTATTTTAAAAATATTTTCTGAATTATTATGATTATTATTATGATCAAACACTTTTTTAATATTGCTTTTCACGATGCAAACACCTTTACTCTATCACTATCTTAAAGTTTCTAAACTTTATTTCTTTCATACAAACCTTCTTATTTAGAAGAGTTTTATGTTGTTTTACTGAAAATAATGAAGTTTGAAGACACTGCTCTCTTCAGGGTAACACTTCAGTTTAACGCCCAATTCTCACTAACAAATTGCTTATGAGCATGTCTATTATTAACATATTGGCAGTTTATTATTATTTATAAAGCACATATTCTGCAGGACCATATTCTACTTCTCTAATTCTACCCAATACCTAACGCTAACAACTAATAAGTGGCAAATTAGTAGTTTATTGAGGAAAAAGTCATAGTTAATGTTTTGTTAATGGCTAGAATTAGACCTTAAAATAAAAAGTGCCTCCGGAAATGTAAAAATACATTGTGTATCTTATAAGTGTTCAGTTTATGTCCCTCTAAGGGCTTCTTTTAGCAGATTGACATTATTTGCTGCTCTTAACAAGCTACACGATCCTGAATGAATATTTCTGTATCTGTAGTCATAACTGTTTTAAAGGCTCTGGTGGGTGTGCTTACAGTAAAGTGAGGCGCGGACTGAATGTTATGTCTACACTCTTGTCCTGTCTGGATTATTCGCGCATCACTGGCAGTGGTCATGTGTGTCTCCCAGCAGCGGCGGTGGACACATTAGCACACATATACACACTACTCAACTCATGTCTGGAACAGATCTGTTTGCCACATCAACAGAAACATGCACACAAACTCACAGAGAACCACACACACACACACACACATGCATTCCTTTATTCCTGCTGAACACTTTTGTAGCTTGTGAAAACACTCTGTGTAGAGCCACGAAACACTACAGACAACAACTGACCTTTACGTATTTCAAGAACCCAGTTCTTAATACACAACATTAATGTATTTTTTCAACATGTCTGTCATTTAAAATCCCTTATTTTGGAGGGAAACTGGCCTAACCGATGACATTTCTGACAAAAATTAATATAATGACAGCTTAATGGTTTTGTCATATTCCAGCCCAAAATGCTAACAGGCGGCTCAATCTGACTATGCAATAATAATGATTAGCATTAGTAGTAATTGTAGGTATTTGCATTATTCCAAATATTATTTTATTTAATTATTATTGAAATGATCAAATTAATTCAATAATGAAATATATAACACAATTGTTCTGTCAAATAAAAACAAGTATTTAATATGATGATTGTTTTTTACAGAACAACTGTAAAATTACCGCACACTACTAATATTAATGTCTGTCTTTGCTTACTTTGCTTTAAAACGTTTAACCAGAGAATTTTTATTTTGGCAGAGTACCTTAAAAGCTTCTCATTTGACAGCAACAGATTTATAATTGATTCTCATTACAAATCTGGGAAGGTGGTTGATGTAGATGGAGTCCTTGTGGAGCTGCATTTACTGCAAACCGAGACAATGAACACGCCGGATCTTGTACTGCTGGCGTGGAGAAAAATAAAATCTGGAGAAATCACATCCCTGAAAATGTCACATGAGCAATAACTTTGGCTAACAATTGTTTGTCTTTATTCTCATGTCTTGAACACATGTTCTGAGGTCTGTCTTTCTTCTGTGGTCCACTTCAGGTCATGTCAGGCGAACACAAATAAACTGACAAGAGTGTGATGAAAAGCAGTGGTCCGACTGAAGCACCTTCACTTCTCTGTTTCAGATCCGTTTCCCCCAGAGACCCCACAGAATGTCAGAATAGGGAACCAGACGGTTCTCCCTGATGGCACGGTGAGTGTTCTGGTCCTGTGGGAGGCCCCTGGGGAGAGCGACTTGGTGGTCCACCATTACAAGGTGACCTGGAGCCCTCAAGGAACACCCCCAACCAGCCAGAGCCGGGCTGGACGGGTCACAGATGGGGTAAGCCATCCTGAGCTCAGGCCTCTGTCTAACCCCTTTCCTGGCATATTCTCTCAAATACTACTCATACTTTTATATCTCTGCTAAACTGTGAACCTGTAGGGGGTTACGCTCGGTGTTTATGTGTGTGGAAAGTTCATTTCAGAAGAATGAGTAAGAAAATTAAGCCAGACCAGAGGCTGCAGATAGTGGCCAAAATCTTGTTGAGGTTAAAGAACAATTTTTACCTTTCTCTCATAAAGTTGAACCTGAACCCTTAGAGAGGGGAGAAATTTCCCCAAGTTGTTTTTCTTGGTTCCAGTCTTGGAACGTCAGACCCAGGAAGTTCTAAATCTCCGACTGAGTTTAAGGATTTAAATGTATGTTTTCACTGGTCACCCTTGCTCCACTTTGGCCAGCGCCACCTCACAGGTGTTGGACTCATGTGCCCCACCTGTGATGTAGTAAAGCGCTAGAGCCAGTTAAGTCGGTTCCCCACCTCGACCGCAAAACAAAGACGCAGCTGGCCTAGTGATCAGCATATTTTATTGTAGTCCAAGTGCTCTCCTGAAAGCCACAGCTCTCAAATGGTTTTGATTAGGTAATTTGTTTTTACAATGCAATAACCTCTGTGTCTGAGAAAGCAATCTATTTTATTGAACAGTAGCCTATAAAGGCCTATTTCAGCTGACAGATTTTTGTTCTCAGAATGGATCACTGCAAGCATTTAAGAGTTATTGAGAGTAGTAGAAAATGTCAGATCATTTTCAAACTGCCTGGAATTAAGAATCTATGCAATCCAAAGAACACAACTTAGCTGAAACTAAATGCACAGTGGCCCTATACGTCTGATATTTTAAAATTTAGGAATGACAAAAGTATGGCTCATTTAACAGAACAGCACTCTTTGTCTCAGATATGTACAGAAACTACACCATATGTATTCTTTATTTGAAAAATTACAGTAATAGATGAAAATAACATGATACTTATTTAGTGTGATTACCTGGACAAATTCATTGTAGGATTTTCATGTTTAAAAAAGCAAGGGTGCTGTTTATATCTAGTTTGAAAAAAAAAAACACATTATTTATATATGTTCTCTGTGAAGAAATGCCAGTCAGATACCCCAAAATGATACTCTAAGATATCTAGACCAGTTCTTGAATCCTGCACTGAGGAGACCAGCTGGGCTCCACATGTTTTCAAATCAGCATAGAGGTCTCGTTGTCATGGTCTTGAGTGAGCAGATTGGAAAACTGTTCCACCACAGAGGAATATGCAGATGATGATTCAAGTAAGCAACTTTTTACTTACTGATGATAGTACCATTTAAAATTTTTACATTCATGCATTTGGCAGACACTATTATCCAAAGCGACTTACAGTGCATTCAGGCTATACATTTTTTTTTTTTATCATTATGTGTGTTCCCTGGGAATTGAACCCACAACCTTTTGCGCTTCTAACACAATGCTCTACCACTGAGCCACAGGAACACCTACTGTGGTACCACCAGGCAATACTTACTACTCCACTTGTATATGTGGATAAGAGGGGACCAAGCATTGAACCTTGAGGCACCCCAGTGGTTAGTGGATGTGGCTAGCTCATGTGAAACTCAGTGAAACATTACAGTTTCAGGTTTTGCTATGACCAGTTCAGGGTAAGGTGGACAAGAGAATCTAGTGACTTACCATATCAAAGACAGCAGAGCAGTCTTGTAGGACCCATGATCTGGAGTCGACTCTCAGCCACAGAGTTTAAACAACTGACAGCAAGACAGTCTCTATGGATTGTCAGCTTTTGAAGCCAGATTAATTGTCAGCCAGCAGGTTGTTCTGTGAAAGAAAAGTAGAAAGCTGAAAACAATTAAAGAGAAAAAGTACATCAGGTGTTATAAGCTGTGTTGTTGGTAAATTACATCCAGAGAGTGTCATTGATAGTATAAATGTTTTCAACTGTTGTCCGGCTCAAAGCAATTAATTTTAAATGAATAACTCATATGAAATGTCTCATATTAGCATAGATACCTGTCACATAATAATTATGATTTATGAGAAGTGTTTTCCTAACTAATGCAGCATAACCATGTGCTTAGGTGATGAATTAGGTGTATGCTTGGTTAAAGAGATGGATCTGTACTATAAACTTAAGCTGACAGAGTGTGTCTGAATCCCAAACTTTTCTAAGAAGACTATTCCAGAGTTCAGAGCCAAACGGGAAAAGGATCTACCTCCTGTAGAGGATTTTGATATTCTTGGTGTTATTAAATGACCAGAATGAACATGATTAAATATAGTGTGATTTGAGCTCACTTAGGTATTGCAGAGCCAGATCATTCAAAGCTTCATAAATAATTATAGCAGAATTCCTAAAAATGTATACAGTGATACTAAATTTGACTGATATGATCATATTTCTTTGTTCTAGTAATCACCCTTACTGCTTTATTTTTATATTAAATGATCCTGTAGGACACCCACTCAGTAGCACATTACAAGTTCTAGTCTTGAGGTCATGAATGCATGAAACAGAATATCAGCTTTATAAATTGAAAGCAAGGATATGCCTTAAACAGCAGATTGCAGTCAAACAGCATACAAAGTTTCTTAACCATAGAAGATAACAAGAGAATGCAACCACATCAAGAGACAGGTTATGTTCTAGTGCAGGGGTGTACAATATTTCAGCACTTCGAGCACTGCAACATATTTTTTTGCATAAAACATATAACATTACAATAATCTAAAATAAAAAAAATATATACAATCACTTTCATGTAAATGTGTGTTCTTTCAACTGTGTAAATCTTCTATTGCTCAAATGTATTCATGTGAGTTCAATTAAATTTGGAACACAGTGAAATGCTACACTTATTTACACAAACTGAGTATCACCTGCACTACAGTGTCAACTAATTCAATGTTTCCTGATAATGTCTCCAAAAGGAAGCATGTACAATGAAAAAAGCAGAGGGTCTAACACTGAGCCCTGTGGCACTCCATATTTATCTTGTGATTGATGACATTTCTTCATTAACTTGAAACAAAGTGGTTATGGTCAGATAAGCAGGACTTTAATCATGCTAATGTCAGTCCACTAATGCAAACAAAGTAACTCTAGCTTATTCAAGAGAATGTCATGATCTATTGTGTCAAAGACAGCAGTAAGATCCAGTAGTACTAAAATGTACCTAGACAGTATTGGGCAGTGCTTTTCAACTCCAGTCCTGTAGAGCCAGTCCTTAGTTTAGCACTAACCAAACAAGATAAATAAGGTGTTTAGAATTATGTGCAAATTACAGACTGGTGGGTTTAATTGGTATTGGTTATAAAATCTGCATGAAACTGGCCCTCCAGAATTGAAGTTGAAGATCCACCTTATTTTTGCAATATGATGACTACCGTAAAACTATTTTTTATTTTTTTGTAGGTCTTATTGCTAAACAATTGCAGTAATAATGTCTTATTTTTATTTCTTGTAGGATGTAACACAGATGGAGCTTCAGGGTCTACAGCCCAACACACACTACAGTGCACAGATTCAGGCCGTCTCTTATTGGGGTCAGAATCGTCTCAAGAGCAGCCGAGCTCACCTCTCCTTCATCACCGCTGCACCCATCAGTAAGAACTCTGAACATCTGCACACTTAGAAAGATTTATATGCACATTTGGAAAGTTCCAATTATGAAACTTCATAATTAATTGTTTTCAGAGTGTGCGCCAATTTTGACATTCAATCAGTTTTACTAAGTATAAATTGAAAAAGGTGTAAATGAAGGGGTGTCAGAAATAAAATATTTTCTCTCTTTAAAAGGCTTGATTCTGGCCCCCTCCTTTTACCATGAATCAGTGGTGCCGTTGATAATTGCAGCACAGCAGAGCCATTAAAAACACAGAAAACCTTCCCTGGCAAGGAGAGTGTTTTGTCAGATATGTTGTCCTCTTATGGTGACTTAGATTTTGGCATGTGAGTATATGAGGTTAACCATTCACAGAGGCAGCACATTTCATTCCTGTATGAGAATCCAGCAGTACAGTTGCTCACTAGGAGAGGTTTGAAGGGCACAACCCGGTTCACTCCCCTCAGCTGGACTGTACTTAACCCCACACAAGTTTCTCACCGCCACTGTTGTTGTTATAAATATTCCAGTAATTCTGCAAACAAATTCCAGACACAAAGTGAAAGAGATGATGGATTGGAAAAATTCAGTGTTGGCTCTGTTTAGTTGTTTTATCTATAGCAAAACTGGCATGCTGAAATATTCAAAGGCATAATCCGTTTTTCTACAAATGCAATTTCTTCTTCTTTGCTTTCCAATAATTTTTCCACTTTCTTACTTATTTATGTCTTTAATATTTTCCCCACTGGTTTTATCAGCCCTTCTGTTATTTCTCTTGAGGTCTCTTAAACACCACATCAGTTATATCTCCATATTGCCTTACAGTAATGTATTGCAGACTACCTAAAGCTGAACCCAAGATTTCATTAGTCACAGTTTATGAACAAGGAAGAATTGTCATTGAAACAGAAATAAGTATAATTCAAAACATCAGTGCTCACTTTTTGTCATTTTATTATAGGAAATTGTATCTTCTTATTCAATGCAATCTTATGTTGATGGCATCCACATTCATTTCATAACTGTACAATTGTTGTACAACAATTGTTTTAATTTGTCCATTTATTTCATGAGAAACATCTGTTACAAAGTAGTGAAACTTAATTAAGAGATCTCAATTACATCTCCTGAGCTATGAAAGCACACTCTGAAGTGAAGATCAAACGTCAAACATTGGCCAAATGTAGAAACTTTGATTCATTGATACTTTTTATTTGCTTAAAGGTGAATGTTTATGCCCATGTTCACATGACATCATACACCTCAGCGAAGTTGAAAATATTTTTAAAGACAATAATTGAATAAGAAACACATTTATATTAGGAAGTCTATAGAGCAAGACATACAGTATGAAGCTCATATTGTTGCTGAAGCACAAGAATTAGAGTCTAAAGACCTTCTCAAGCAAACATGCAATAGTCACATTTCAACACAAAACATTGTATCCTTTGTAAAGAGATTAAAATGACAGGAGCAAGGTTTCAATCCAAAGTTGTGCATTTAACTTACACGCAAAGGTGGAATATCTCACAAAACATTTGCGAATAAGCACCATTTGCATTTGCAAGTTTCCATCCAACGAGTCGAAGAGAACAAAATCGTCACTTCCTAAATAACTAGCACTAAATATCACAAAAAAAAAGTAGAGAAGCCTCTAAATATAATAGTTTTCATATATGATAAATTACTAGCACCTGAATGAGTAGATGAAAAATATTCTTCCTTAATTAACCAGGTATTTTTGGTCAGCAGGTTGTATTTCGGTCACTTCCATGCCAGAAATGTAGCACTTTGTCTCTAATTTAGCACATTTGAATCTGAAAAGTTGCTTTTTAAAATGATAAAAACTATTTCCAAATGTAAATGGACCTCCTCTCTCATTCTAGCATCCTCAAATGGGAATGTTCACCTTTCCAGAGAGTTCTCCAATGAGATTCCCGTATCCCATTCCTCTCCCAGTATCCTGAGGCTGGAAGCGGCCGCCCCTCATTATCACGAAAACCAGCTGCAGGTCAAGGTCTTCTGGAAGAGCCGAAACACAGGCAAGTCAGCTTCTCTCCGCACTGGCAGGTACACTGAGGTCAGACGACTGAGGTCATTCAAAGTTTACTTCATGCAAAAATTGTCTCTTAACAAAAACCACACTCACATGACTTCACACCGCTCACGCGAAGCGTATCTGTTTGTTGACAATCCATCGGATCCATGTGTGTCCTGAAACAAGTCACCGCCAAAGCAAAGCAACAGCATGACTAATGATTTATGGAAGAACTTTACCAAACATAAATATTATCTATCCGGCATAAAAAGACAATCTCGCAGGGATGTCCTCTCTAGACTCTTTCCAACAGATTATTCACGATCTGCTTAGTACACGCGCTCCAAAAATACACATTTGGCAACAGGATGGTCTTCAAAGAGAAGATTCCAGTCGAACCGCAAGCGCCCATAAATACAGGGTGTTGATTTACTGTTATCTCCTGGAAAGAGAGGCACGAAGAGTGATTTAATAATGCCGGTATGAGTGTGAAATCAGAAACAGATGAAGGGGGTTGGCGACCTGACGCGGGTTCGGAGGAAGATGTCATGTTGCCTGCGTACGGAGCAAGGGGCTCGGGGCAAAATGTGTGCAATGTGCCTCAGAAACAGGAAAACATTACCTACAACATCCTGTCTTGTTTCTTCCTCTAGAAAGCCAGAAGGATTCCAGTTCATATATTCTGAGATGGTTTCCTGAAGTTTGTGCCCATAACGGGACGAAAGGCGAGAAAACAGCCACAGTTCAGGTGTGTCTCAATGGTTTACACTATACTTTCTTGCCAAGAAGGGCCAGTTTATTTATTTATTTATTTATTTATTTATTTATTTTAAGTTCACGTACATGTGAGAATCCAGTGATGGACAAAGTACAGATACTAAGAAGTGATTTTTCTTAAAAAAAAATATTTTTTATGTACGTAAATATTAAAAATAAAAAGTAATGATTGATGAACCATATTTATTTATTTAGCAATTTGATATAATTAATTCTACAATAAGGGAGATTTGTTTAGTTGAAGACATGGGATATGTATCAATCTACATCTAAACCAACATTTTATTTTATTACCATAACATACACTCTCAAAATTAGACATTTAAAAACATGTTTTACTCATAATAACCTGTATAACTTAATATATTTTACTTCTAATAAGCATCTCAGGACAATGTGTTTTTAATCAAAGTGTGCAAACAAATCAAAAGAATAAAATATACTATCCTTCAGTGCAATCTCATTGAAATGAATCAGCTCGTTCATGAATCAGACGTCGTTTTTGTGTCTCAGGTTTCTTTCAGCGACAGTGTGATTTATTATGAAACACGGTGGAGTAAAACGTATGATACTGTGCTCAGGAATGTAGCGAAATGTTGAAATTGTAGTGAAATTTGCCAAAGTATAATACACTGATAAAGTACAGATGTCTAAACAAACGGGAGAAAAATGTTGATGGTGGTTTTTGTATGGCAAGTACAGTAGTTTGATACCCTAAAAATCTAAAAACTATGTTTGGAAAGGTGAATAAATGATGCCAGAAAGCTGTGGACTATCAGTTTAATGCCTTACAAGCATCGTATCGACTTACGTTTCATTGTCACTGTCAAACCTGCATGTGACCCTTGAAGTTACCCCTCAGATTGACTTGCTCCTGCACCTGATTTCTTTGTTCGCTGAACAGTGTAAGAGATAATGGCAGCACTGCCCAAGAGCGCTGTATTTCCACACATGATCTGTCATCAGTGGCAGCGGACACACAATAGAAGTGTGTGATATCATTATGGTGGATCTGATTCATGTTCCACAGAGCACTTCTCATGCACTCTCTCGTTGCATTCTTAGCCACAGACAGTGTGCTGTTGTACTGAGCATCATCTGTGCTGCTTCTGCTCCTCAGGGAACACATTTCGTGATTACTGGCCTGCTGTTTGCCTGTAAGTACCGTGTGGCAGTGAAGCCCGTTACGGGACAAGAGCAGAGGTCAGAGGTCATGACCTCTGTTACCACCCCACTTTGCTCATCTCTGATGGGCCGACGGAAAAAACCTGCTGCCTGTGCAAGAGATGGTAAGATTATACCGAGCATAAAAGCTTTAATCACGCCACATTGTTTGTCATTTTGATTATTCTCAATGGTGATTTAAACTAAATTCAGCATAAATTAAAGGATGTGCGACAATGATAACAACAACAACAACAACAACAAAAATGTCATACAGTAAAATTATAGAAGAAATTATTACACAATTACAGAAATATCATACAAAAAAATATCCTTTATCCTTAACCTTAAAAATAGGCCTTTATTGTACATTTTAAAAGAAGGTTAAAAGCTATATAGTTATAGTTACAAGTCAAAATAATAGTAAAAATGATTAAATAAATACATATATACATAGAATGACAAAAATGTAAATTGTTAAAAGTTAAAAGTATGACATAAAATGTAAAATATGAGTCTATAATTCTGAAATTAAACATTAAAATTATTAAATCTAAAGTAAAAACTAAGGGATACTGACATAAAAAGTAAAATTGTGAGGTAAAAAGTAAATTTAGAAGCTTGTATATCCAAATTGGAATTAAAAAGTCCTAATTATGAAATAAAAAGTCAAGATTATTTAATAAAATGTCCTAATTAGGACATTACATTGACCTTTTATGTCATAATTAGGCCTTTTTAATGTCATATTTTCAGCATTTTCTACCAATTTGTAATTCTGATTATTTTTAAAAGTGATTGTTTTGACACTAGAATAAAAAAATATATATTTTATCCTACAAAATAGCCTTAAAATAGGCTTACAGTTACAAGAAAAAAAAAATAATAATTTAAAAAATAAATAAATACATATAAAACTGATAAAAATCAAAACTGTGACATTAAAAGTGAAAACTGTGAGATAAATGGGATAAGTCATAATTATGACAGAAGTCAAAATTGTGAGGTAAAAAGTAGATTTTGAAGATTGTATATCCACATTATGATATAAACGGTCATATAATGTTTTTTTACTGTTTGAGTTTGTAGTGAAATGACAGTCTGAGATTCCCCCAGATGACAGAACTGATGTATTTTGTTCAATGTGTTGTCCCAGAGCGCCCTCCTCAGGTTAAGAAAGCCCTGCAGCGGCCGGAGAAGCTGTCAGCATGGTTTCAGCCGGTGAACGGCTCGGTGCAGGCCGTCTTCAGCTGGCAGGTGTCTCCAGAGAGCACGGGACAGACCCCCATCACCGGATTCCAGCTCTCCTGGGTCAAAGTGTCCCGCAGCAGCACCAACGGCACGCTCGTCTCCCAAACACACATCCTGCCCCCCGTGAGTCCCGCACCCGTCTGACTGACCCATAACACAACACAGCAGCACTCGAAACACACTGACCATGAGCCTGTCCCGCAGGATCAGCGCTCCCTGACTGTAGATGCACTCCAGCCCCAGAGCGAGTACAGAGTCCAGGTGCAGGTCCTGTCCGGAGCAGGACACGGACCCTCGGTGTCTAAGACCCTCCACACCCCTCACCTGAACGGCACACTCCTGTGAGGTACAGATCACATACCTGCAGACGCCTCAGAGACTGGACTCCAGCTGTACATGCACTTCAGGGCTATTATACCAGGGCTATTATCATTCTACAAACTTGACATTGTATCCATTTATATAATGTTTATAAAATCTCCTTTTCCCCTCATGTGACAGAAACAAACAGCCCTACTTTCAAGCTAAAAATACCATACATGAAGCAGTTCATATGTCTTTTGAGATGATGTGTGAGTTTTGATTCTCTGCAGCACCTCACTGTAGCGATGGCTAATAATGTTTTTTACTTTTTTTACAGCTGGAGGAAAGAAGTGAGGAATCAAGCCACTCATATATGATACGGTGCTTGTGTTGTTCCTCATTTGGACAGGTGTGTGTGTTAAAGGACTGAATGTAAAGCACTCTTCACCGTCAGAGAGACCGGGTCTGTTGTAACGGGACGAGAGCACTGGCACCAGACCAGCGTGATCACAGAAGAAAACAACACAGAAGTGAAGGCTTTAGATCGGTGTACTGTAATATAGGAATGTTGAATAACCTAACTATGCTTTTGTTATGTAAAAACGAGTAGCACTGATGTATTTAGTATGTAGTTGCATATAGTTATGCGCCACGTTATTTTAGTAGCATTTGTTTTTCTTACAGAAGTTTAATGTGCTTTTACTCAATGGGCATCATTCATGAAACACAAGCAGAATGAATGTCTTAAAAGCTTGTGAAACCCCACATACTATAGTAACTCATAGTAAATACTACAGTGTTCTGAACCATACTATAGTAAAGTCTATTATTATTTATATAAGATAGTATTTACAACACTTAGTTAATGAATGCTACAGCATACTCTAGTGAACTGATAAACTGTAATAAATACTGGAGTGTACTTCAGTTTTTACTACCGTAAACTGTAGTGTATTGTAGTATAATATGCCCTATAGTTGTAGAAAACTATTGGTTAAAGTAATTTGTTTATACTGTATTACTATTGTTTTTATGTTACCATAGCAACTATAGAATTACCACAACACATCAATTCAAGTGCTTTACAATAGAATGGTTCAAAAACACTATACATTTTATTCTTGGGTAAATTAGCCTTATTTTAGATTACTTTTATTAATTTAGGAGACACCTTTTTTCCCAGATATGCATACATCAACATCATATACATATATATTTTGATCATGTTTCTTCCTTGAGAATCAAACTCATGATCAGCAACATTCACTTTACGAAGAATTTTACACAGAAATCCGTTCTGCTCATGTTTCATGAATAATGCCTAATATAAATGTGTTTAATTGAGCAAGTAATGTAATATATTTCAACACTACATCTTTAACCTGGTTATCAACCCTGTGTGGAATTAATCTGAGATAACTTCAGTTGAACAGGGTTATTTCTGAACCACAGCATGTCTGATTTTATTTATTGTGAATGTAATTGATTCATCTGGAGCAGAAAGAGTGTAAGTCAGTGCCTTATACTGTATCAGTTATATCAGGCTAGATCAGTTTCTCTGTTTTAGCTCTCCGTCTGTCTTTACGGCACACAAACAACACATGAGCTGGGATACTGCTGCTTTAATTAGCCACATGTTTTCATGAAGCCATTTTGAAAGATGTATCTTTGTACAATACAGCATACAGTTTTTGTAAATATTGAATTTGATGTATTATCTATGGTTTGTTGTCATTACTAATACACACTAGGCTAAATGAAGCTCCACACTTTTCGTTTCTGAATATATATGTTCATCAAGAGAATATAAACTAAATATCAACAATAACATTCATAGACTTAGAATATATACTTAGATTTAGACTCTTGTGTTGCTAATGTTCTCATATATATATATATACATATATATATATATATATATATATATATATATATATATATATATATAGCCTATTAAAACGTTTTTCTTATATGTGTGAACATTACAGAAAACATTAAATACATTTTCCATTTTATTATTTTGCAAACATGATGGGAATGCTTGAAATATAGTAAAGTTTATAAAACAAAAGCATAAAAATACTTAATACATAAAACGTGCATTGCATAACATTTCTGGCAAGTAATTAAAACCATTGATCTATAATATAGAACATATATATCAGTGATTAAAACCCATTTATGTTTGAGAACACGTTCTATTAACATTCCTGGAAGAACGTTTGTTCAGAAGAATTGTCAGAATGTTAACCAAAGTTCTGTGAACGTTTTCTGTAAGCTGAGCAGTCACTGAAACACAACAACGTCAATAAATGAAGGACAGCACAGGCAGAATTCGGTCTCACTGCTTTTTGTTATCAGACTGTTATATTTAGAAGAAAAAAAAAGCAAGTCTTGAATTTATGAATATATAGAATATGTTACTTTTTGAAGGGTAAGACTCAAAATATAAAGCCAACAAAAAAAGTATAATATTTAAATATCATGAAATTTATAATTAAAAAAATGGGAAAAACAAAGACATTGTACATACGAAATTGGCAACAACAACAACAAAAATATAATATATAATAATAATAATAAAAGATCTCCCTTCCGCTAGATGCCGCCAAAACACTTGGGTGTGTGACGTCATCGACATGCGCCGCGCTCGTTCTGCGACCACAACAACGCCAGAAAACCCTCACTTTTATCGATATCGATATCAGTGCAATATTGATCGGACTTTATTCGCACAGCCTCAGAGGTCCTGCTCACCTCGTACCTGAGACCGACACACGGTGAGGCTGTAAATCAGAGATCCCCGCGCTCTTTGTGCGCGAGGGCTTGACCAGCTGGGGTTTGTGTTGTGTTTTATTGTTAAATAAATGATCTCTTTAGATCATTTGACGATCTGATTATCACTATCCCCTTCAGATAATTTGTGCTCAAAGCTCCCCTGAGTGCCTTAGTGTTGTATGGATTCATGTTTTAATTCAGTCATATTTGTCTCATATTCATAAGTAAATCTGTCTGATTTCCGGATGATGTCTGCGATCCGTTGTAGTAGTAACGTCAAACATATACCTCGCTGTTCACTGAAGTAGCTTGAATCATATAAATACCATGGTACACCTGTATAATAATCCTTTATAGTTATATATCCTACTGTATGATATATGATATGCTCATTAACCCGTGCTCTTAACATGTTGATGTACTAAATTTGATTACAATAAATAAATACAGTGTTATATGAGTATGATGGGAATGGTTCTGTACGATAGAAGCCTCCTTCAAAATACAATGCGATTGCTATTATTAGAAATATCAACAAATATGCTTGACATTTCTTCATCAGAAAACGTGCAGCCGACTGAGCAGCAACATTAACACATAATCTAAGCATAATAAATATCTTATTCAATGTTAGACAAGAGTTAGACACACTTGTGTGTGTTGAAACTGTGAAAATGAAAGCGTATGTGGGTCCACACTATCAGTGAAAAGGTTTTGAACAGTAAGATTTTTAATATTGTTTTTAAAGAAGTCTCTTCTGCTCATCAAGCCTGCATTTATTTGATCCAAAAGCAGTAATATTGTGAAATAAATGAACTATTTAAAATAACTGTTTTCTATGTGAATATATTTTAAAACATAATGTATTTCTGTGATCAGGACTGCATTTTCAGCATCATTCCTCCAGTCTTCAGAGTCACATGATCTACAGAAATAATTCGAATATGATGATTTACTGCTCAAGAAACATTTCCCATTGTTATTTGTTTCAGGATTCTCTGATGAATATAAAGATCAGCATTTATCTTAAATAAAATGTTTCTGTAACATTATACACTCACTATAGCATTCAAATATGAATATGATTATTTTGGTAAAGAAATGATAGAAATGAACACTTTTATTTAGCAAGGATGCTTTGAATTGATCAAAAGTGATGATGAAGACATTTACGATGTTACAAATGATTTCTATTTCAGATAAATGCTGTACTTCTGAACTTTCTACTCATCAAAGAAACCTGAAACATAATTATAATTATAATAAGAATAATAAAATAAATAAATGTTTCTTTAGCAGCAGTTCTCATATTAGAATGATACAATCTGAAGATCATGTGATACTGAAGACTGGGGGAATGATGCTGAAAATACAGATTTGATCACGGAAATTAATTATAATTTAACAGATATTCAAATAGAAAACAGTTATTTTAAATGGTAAAAATATTTCAACATTTTATTGTTTTTGCCGTAATTGGATCCAATAAATGCAGGCTCGGTGAGCAGAAAAAGAAAAAAAACATAAATAATCTTATTGTTCAAAAACTTGTGTATATATAGTATAAACTTATGTGTGTGTATATATATATATATATATATATATATATATATATATATATATATGTATGTATGTATATGTATATGTGTAATTTTTAAAAAACCCTATTCTTAATGCAGCTGTGATCAATAGCTGTTACCCACACCATAATTTCAATGCTATTTCTGCGAATGTAATCAAAAATCACTAAGTCCGTTTTACTCTTTCTCCCTTTAAAAGACATTTTTCAGTGCCCAGATTAGAAAAGTACATCCACAGAATCCCGTTTCCGAGATCCAGCGCCAGCGCGTGGATGGAGGAGTGCTGCTAGAAGCCCAGAACGGGTGGAGAGGCTCCCGGGAGGAATGGGGTAGGGTTCTCGATGAGGGTCCCGGCAGCAAAAAGCTCCGTTAGGGCAGAACCGGGCGAGATGCCTGAGAATGGACGCTCCAGGAGGAAACGGGTGCCGAAGACGTGCGACTGCTGCGGGCCCCACGGCAAGCCCCTCGCGCCGGGACACCCGCAGGTGTCCAAGAAACGCGGCCGCAGGAAGAAAGAGATGCTGAGCCATGAAGAAGAAGAAGAAGTGGCGGCGGAGGAGGAGGTGGTGAGCTCCACGGCGGCGGAGGAAGAGCAGGAGGTGGTGACTCTGGAAGCAGACGCCGCTTCAGAGATGGACGAGGCTCCGTCTCCTAAAGAGAAGCCAGAGCTGTCCCAGACTGAGAGAGGGAGGGAGAGCACCGTCCTGGTGAACGGCTTGGAGAACAGCGACACCAAAGAGCTGAGCAGCTCTGCCGCACGCAATGACTTGATGAAGAAACCCCACACAGAGCCAGACGCAATGGAGACCGCGCCGCCCAGTCTGAGCACTTCCTGGGACCATCACTACTGCAGATCCCTCGCTGAGGAGCACAGGAGCGACTCCACGGAGGACACGGGACAGCCCGCTCCACTGCCTCCGGCTGAGTTCACCACCGAGGGCATCATCGAGAGCATTCACGGTAGAGTCTGCATGAGTCTGACAGCTTCTGGTGTCTCTTCTCTGTTAATGAGTGTGTGTGCATGTGTTCATCTTCCAGACTTCCTGGAGCAGTTCTATGGGAAATACGGTAGCTTCACTCCGCTGAGTGAGACAGACGTCCTCGATCACCTGAACAAGACGTTTCAGTCGGATCTAAACGACAGGCAAGTTTAATCCTCACTCAATCATGCTTTTCTACAAGTCGGGCACCAAATCAAGTGAAAGCAGAAACATGAGCATTAGAAAGACCTCTGGAGGTCAGACTAGTGCCGTCAAACGATTAATCACGATTAATCACATTCAAAAGAAATGTTGCGTTTACATATTTGTGAATACTTTATTTTTATTATGTATTTGTAAATACAAACACATGTATTTAAGAAAAATTTTATGTTTATATATTAAATAGATTTACATGTAATATAAAATGTAAGAATTTAATATAATATTTGTATAAACGTAAATATTTTTCACAATATATACAGTGTGTGTATTTATACTGTATATACATAAAAATATACACAGTACACATACATTTATAATGTACACAAAAACTTATTTTTGATGCAATTAATCACGATTAATCGTTTGACAGAATTAGTTTACATATTAAAAACATTTATAAATAATATGAATTGTATGAATATAAATATATGCATGTTAATATTTTCAATATATATATATGGGAAGTCGTGGCCTAATGGTTAGAGGGTTGGACTCCCAATCGAAGGGTTGTGGGTTCTAGTCTCGGGCCGGATGGAATTGTGGGTGGGGGGAGTGCATGTACAGCTCTCTCTCCACCTTCAATACCACGACTTAGGTGCCCTTGAGCAAGGCATCGAACCCCCAACTGCTCCCCGGGCGCCGCAGCATAAATGGCTGCCCACTGCTCCGGGTGTGTGCTCACAGTGTGTGTGTGTGTGTTCACTGCTCTGTGTGTGTGCATTTCGGATGGGTTAAATGCAGAGCACAAATTCTGAGTATGGATCACCATACTTGGCTGAATGTCACTTCACTTTCACATGCATGTGTTTGTATTTATATACACCTAATAAATATACAGAGTACACACACACACACACACACATATATATATATATATATATATATATATAATGTAAACAAAAACTTTTATTTTCGATGTGATTAATCATTTGACAGCACTAATATTTTTGTTCAAATTAAGCCTTGGTTAGCAGAAGACACTTCTTTCAAAAATATTTTTAAAATCATACCAACCCCTACCCCTACAGTTTTTGGTTACACTTTATTTTAAGGTGTTGTTGTTTAGTACTGAGTAATGCTAATTAGCTGCATTTCATTGCCTTGTACCTTACACATGCAATGACAATAAAGTTGAATTAAACTGAATTATTATATGGTTCGGGTTCAGATTAGGGCTTGTCTCAGGTTACTTGCATGTAATTATGCATAATTTATTGTTATTCCAATAGTAAGTACATATAACATGTAATAAGGACACCTTAAAATTAAATGTGACTTTGGCAACAGGATTATATGGTTGAACTTGACAATTTTAGAAAACGGTCTGAGTGAAAGGTGATTTGATGTGTTTAAAACTAGCCATCTCTCATGCTGGATTACATTAGATGTGTTATATAAACCATTAACATTTCAAAGAAAACTGAATTTGTGTTTCCACTTAGGTTTGCTCTTTATATTGTGTGTATTCTGCTACAGGATGAAGCTGATAACAAAAGAAGTGGCCAAGTACAGGGCTGGTCTGGCCTGTGCTCCTATGCATTTCTTCAAAGTGACCTACAACAAGCACACTTTGACCTTAGATGACCTTTCAACCCTTGATGACCAAAACTGGGTCAATGATCAGGTAAGGCCTCTCTGAGCTCCAGCAGTACAAGCATGTAGACTGACACCAGGCAGGATTTGATGTGTGTGTGTTTGTGTGTGTGTGTGTGTTTCCAGGTGATTAACATGTATGGAGAACTGATCATGGAAGCTACAAACCATAAGGTAAAAGCATCAGTGGCATCCAACGGCAAACACTGCTCTGAATATCAGGGATTCACAACTGAGTGTGGGATATATTACTTACCGTACATTTATTGCAAAAGAGGCAGTCAAAAGCTGTATTTAGTTGAATGATCAATATTTTGGGGGCAAACATATCCGTAGTGAAGCAACGTATAAAGCTCAGCTCACATAGTGGACACTTTCAATCAAAGCAGCATTTAAAAACATCCTTTCCTTTTGGAAATCTTGCAAATGAATCAGTGTTGCATTAATTCCTCTCATAACTTCTGACGCCTTGTTATTTTCTAGGTTCATTTCTTCAACAGTTTCTTTTACCGACAGTTCGTAGCTAAAGGTTATGAAGGAGTGAGACGATGGACCAAAAAGGTGAATGTCACGCCATGCAAACATCACACACAGATGAAAACAGCTTGCATCTCATGCGTTTTTGTTTTATTGCATGGAGATCCACTTTTTGTTCTTTTCAACACATGCTCAGCAAAAGTAGGTGATTAAAGCATTGATTCACTCAAAAATACAATTTGTTATCATTTACTCATTTACATTTTGTGCTGCGAAAAAACACAAGAAGATAGTTTAAAGAAGATTAGGAATCAAACAACATTGTAGCCCACTGATTTCCTTTGTAAAAGGAAAAATAAGAGAAGGACATCTCTCAAAATCCTTGTTTATTATCTTTCTAAAGACTATGGAGTTTGTGTCTTATTTTAACGAAGAGAGGCACTGTACAGAGTACACAGAGTGCCTAACGTGTCCCGTCTGTCCACGTTCGCTCAGGTCGATCTGTTTTCTAAGACCCTGATCCTGATTCCTCTGCACCTGGAGATCCACTGGTCGCTCATCACCGTGGACGTCTCCAAGCAAAGCATCAACTTCTACGACTCCCAGGGCATCCTGTTCAAGTTCGCTGTGGACGTGAGTGCTTCTGAAGGGGGGTTCAGACTCACATCCTCTCCAGAGACCTGACCATGTGTGCCTCTCTCTTCCACAGAACATCCTTAAATACATCCTGGCAGAAGCCAAGGAGAAGAAACAAGCCGTCTTTCAGAAGGGCTGGAAGATGGTGGTCAACAGGAGCATCCCACAGCAGAAGAACGACAATGACTGTGGGGTTTTCCTCCTGGAGGTGAGAAATGTTAGTGTGGTAGGGTTGAGTGGACTGACTGATGATACACAGCGCTTTAGATTTAGATAATGATACTCCGTGGACAGGACTGGGCAAGAACCATCTCTCACAAACAAGATAAAGGCCTGTTCACACCGAGACACATGTATAGTGTGAATGACACTTAAGTTGTTTAACAGAGGTGTTATAACTGCTTTTCTGGCAGACTGATGAGATAAATGTTTAGAACCAAAGCTGTTACATTAAACTTGTTGCATTTTATGCATTGGTCTATAATAGTCGACATTTGAAGTGGATCAAAAAAGGTCATCAAAGTTGTTAGTCAAGCTTTGATCCACTTCAGATGTTGACTAGTGTAAACAGACAAATCGAAGGTTACGAATCATCTAGATTTTATTGATATAGGTTTTTTTTATGTCACTTATGGATTGTCATCAGTGGATTACCAGTGAAAACAAGACAAACAACCAATGCATAGATAGAGCTGAGCATATGATGCATTTATTTACAAAAGAAAACATTAGTCGCTTCTTCCATTGCACCACAGCTTTAATATCTGATTTGTGTTGTTCTCTGCATTAGTTATTAATGCTTGTTGTGATGATGCAGTCACATTACTTTCTTCACCGCCATAATTATGAGTGCAAGTGGGAAAAGCAATGGTATGATAAATTAACACAAATGAACAAATATAACATCCAGGATAAATTTACACTGACCAATGACAAGTTATCCAATGACAAAGAAAGTAATCCCACAAATGTTGTTGTTTAGATGAAAAATCGAGATTAATAAGAGTCTATATCTGTAATAAAATGACTGGTATCACAATATAAGACTGTGGTTATGGTGGCCATGATTAATACCTGCAGTACAGTTAAAAGAGTGTACTAAAATGCTAGAACTGAGCGTGTTTTTCATTTGTCAGTACTGCAAGTGCCTGGCGTTCATGAAGCCGCTGCTGTTCACTCAAGAGGACATGCCACGCGTCCGCAAGAGGATCTACAGAGAGCTGTGTGAGCGCAGACTGTCCGACGGTCTCAGCCAACACAAGACCACATAGACTCCCCTGGACCACAGGAGAGACCCCGAGCTGGAGCTTCCCAGCGTTTGAGCCTGTCCCATCATTCCTGTCGCTCTGCTGGGGTACAGGTCACGTTTACCTCTACATCGGCGGCTCAGAAAAGCCTTTCTCCAGCCGAACTCTCAGAGAAACGAACGGAAGAGATCTCAGCAAAGGAGACATGTTTCTGTTTCCGGCAACCACAAAGATTTAAAACCTCACAAGCGTGTGGAGATTTGTTTTTTACTTATTTTATTTTACATTTCACAGCCATAAGACTTGAGATTACGTGTTTCTATCAGGTTTCTTTTTGTAGAGAGCGTAGTTGTTGCTTTGCAGCCTGAAACTTGAAGGACGTTGTAGTTTCTACATGTCAGACGTTGTTGAGGTGCAGGAAGCGTTTCATGAATGTACTGTCAAACAGCAGTATACCTGGACAGTCTGATTTTGTTAGCGATACTCTTAAAGTCCTGGACCAGATTGCTTTGTTAACATTTGATCGTCCTCTAAATATGTTCCCAGATGTTTCTAATGAAAACGCCGCAGGGTTGATGTTTAACACCAGGCTGCTTGCTGTAAACCTCCAGCATTACTCGCCCATTCTGCTGATTTCTCACTTCTGAGCACTTTCCGTTGTTCTTCCCAGAATGCATCAGCGGTTAGAATGGATTTTGTAGCATGTAGATCTGTCGTTAATTGAAGTCAGTCAAAGGTCATGTTTAAATCAGCACAGCGCGGTGAAAGCTGCAGGTTTCTGCCTTTTCTATTTATACTGTTTTTAATGGTGAAGACTGACCTTAACAAATATATCCTCGAACACCTGCCGTTCTGTCATTGGTTAATACAAATGCTGAAGGCCAAGCTAAATTTGGAGCCAGGTCTCGTGAAAATAAGTATAAATAGTGCCCCAAATAAAAACAGAAATGGTCTCTGGTGTGCATATGATACGCATCTCTCCCACAACCCATTTTTGCATATAAACAGTACACCAAATCGAAACATAAACTAGATATTTAGATTAATAAGATCAGGTTGAAATATGCGAGCAGGAGAGGAGAATGCTGCTTGTTGCGGTTGTGTGTGTGCTTGAGTCATCTTTTCTGCCTTGTGAAGCTGTTTGGTACACAATGATATCAGGATAGTAGATTTGTACTGTTGTCAGTGACCCACCGTTCAAGAGCGATACTGTCTTTTAGTTACTTGAACCAACGAATCATAACCTCAGACTACGTTTCTGACTACTAGTTTCATCATTATTTAAAAATACAGAAAACCATGTTGAGTAACCAGTGATGTGTGTGTTTTTGTGTTTGAAAGGAGGCGCTTAACCTTCACAAAATGCCGATTGTCCAACTCAAGAGGTCGCTGTTAAATAAAGGTTAATTTTTGCAACCCTGTTATCAAAATCTAAGACGTGTCTAAATAGTTTAGAATCATTTTTTTTTTTTAATAAAATAGTTTTATATACATATGGGTTGAAGTTCAATTATTTGAAATGAATGCAGTTATTTTTACACACAGGCTTCATTCACACTTATAAGCCTCAGTGCTCAATTGGGATGTGAACCGATTGTGCTTCTGACCCACATGCACAAGAGAGCAATACAGGGTTGCCAGGTTTTCACAACAAAATCCTCCAAAGTGCTGCTCAAAACTAGTCATGTTCTGGGTGTAAATGTCACATTATAGTGGGGTCACGTCAACCAATGAAGCTGAAAAACGACCCGCAGCAACAGTGGAAAAAGTAACCCAGTTCTGCTGGAAAACTGTGGACTTGGCAACACCTGCGCAGTGCACTGTAATACAGAAATAAAGCAATGGATTTGGTCGAGATTGGAGCCAAAATGTCAGGTTTTTTACATAAGTGCTAATTATTAAGCAGTACAGTATTCTGATTTCCAGTTACAGCAACCAGACATTACCATTAATTTTATTTTTTGTAATAGTTTGTGTCAGCAAACCAGACTTAGATGGCAACACATTTGAGATGATGCATGCAGTAGATGCTGGTTTCATCTCAAGACAAACAGTGGGAGTCTTAATAGGCATTTTATAATACACACTTTATTAAAAAAGAAAGACTACACATGAGTTTCCTAAAGCACTAAACTCTAATATGTATATCACACACACAAAAGGAAACTGGATCTGTTACTGTGCACCCCATCCCTGTCAAAATACTGTTCATACACATTTTTAATCAAATGTAAAAAAAAAAAAAAAAAAAAAAAACGTCAGAAGTCAATATGTTCAAGGTTTCTGCACCAGTTTCCCATAACCCCCTCTGGCGGGGTCATAATCCTGCCTGTACTCATCTCTGACCTGGAAACACAAAGAACAAGCTTGTAATATCATGACATTATATCAAATACTTCTAGGATTGTTTTGATAGTAACAAAACAATTTAAATAACGTGTTCCTGAAATATTAGTGTACTGATTATTGATCACATTTATTTGATAGTGTGCTTCATCACTCACCTGGCCACCTGACTTGCCCCGGCCGAACTGTCTGCCCTCTTTAAAGCCTGCATCCCAGTCCGTTCGGATGATCCGGTCATCCAGCCGCGTGCCATTAACAAACCTCAAAGCGTGCTCGGCGTCAGCGCGAGTGTAATATCTGCACATCAGCCATTAAAGAACTGACACTAGTCTCACAGTCTAGCCGAGACTCAAATTTGATCGTGAGTTACTCTGAAGAACTAATATATCAAATTCAATTCATGCTCCTCTCAAAAACTGATGAGGAATTATGCAAAAGATGCATTTCCTAAAGAGATAATTCCCCACGTAAAATAATATAAAATTGAGTAATTGAAAGTTTTTGTTTTTGGAGGACTGTGCCTTTAAGAGGTTGCAGCAGCAAACAAATGTCAAGATTAATTTGAATGGGCAGAAAGAGAATCAGTGACAGTATTTGACAGCCGCTGGTCCTGAGCTGAAAGGATACTCGACGAAACAGAAGCCGCAGGCGGTCTTCTTGACCTTGTCGAGGCCGATGATGATCCTCTTGACGTCTCCGCTCTTGGAGAAGAGCTCGTGCACCTGCTCCTCGGTGGTGTAGAAGGACAGGTTCCCCACATACAGCGTGCAGCTCTGCTTCAGCAGCTTCTCCTGCTCGTAACGGTTGCCCTGCGGAGAAGAGCACAGTCAGAAGCTGCTGTCTGAGGAAAGAGCAATGCTCGACAAATCTGACTCTATCAGCAACAGTTGAGGGATCACACTCGCTTCGTTTTTAAATGAAACACACTTTTGTTCAGCAAGGACACATTAAATGTATAATGTTACAGAAGATTTCCATTATAAAATCAAAGAGTTGTATAAAAGACACTGCATCACTATTACAGTAGTATAAATGTATTAGAGCAATCATTATATTAAGTACAAAATATTTTGTAATGGAAAACATTTATTTAAATTGTAATAATACTTCCAGTATTACCTTTTTTTTCATATACTTTTTTATCAATTATTGCAGTTTTGGTGAAGAAGTCTGTATCTAACATACCGTTTTAAAGGAACTGTATGAATTAAACAATTAAACACTGAATGCAATGGAGTAATGAAAATAATAAATACTGAATATTAATTATCCAAGGACTGCTTCACAAAAGATAAACAGTAATGTGGGAGTATTTTTTATAATCAAAATCTATACACTTTTTCAAACAATATATCAAATAAACAATTAAGTTTGTATAATTTGTAAATGAAAAAAAAAAATAACAATAGTGTTGAGGTGAAAGAAACAAAAAAGGTGCCAGAATGTTTATCAGAAGCTAAAACACTGCTCACCTTAAAATGTTGGTCTCTATACTGGCTTATATCCACATATGAGTCGCTGAAAAGAGAATTTAATTTCATAGACATGATGAAATTAATAAAATAAATTCAGACAAACTTGAATATTTTTCAAATCAGCATGGAGGTAAAGAAAGCGGAAACGCGTCCCTCTTCTTCTTCTACTTATTTTTCCTCTTCTTCTTCTTCTTTCAGTTCGCGGTGCTAGAACAGTGCATTACCGCCACCTACTGTTAACCATAACACACTGTGAACTCACAGATGTTTTTGTGCGTATATATAAATATAATAACAATATATATATATATATATATATATATATATATATATATATATATATATATATATATATATATATATATATATATATATATATATATATATATATATATATATATATATATATATGAAAATAATTGATTAAACGTTTTAGAAGGGTTTTAGAGGACTTTTGTCTACATTTCAACTACTTAAGCAAAGAGCCACCCAGCTAAACAACCTCAGTCAGGCTGGTACATAAAATAAAATAAAATATGAAGAGTTCAGATGCAAAAACCTCAATTTGCTCATATGTCTAGGTTCAGTAACTTCACTTTAATGGTCATTTTCTATGCAATTAAAGTGAAACAACTGAACATAAATACAGGAGCCTAATTAAAAAAAAGAAATAAATAAAAACATAAATTTTAGAAGATAATTTCTCAACTCTGTATGTTTGTTTGTTTGACCAGTGGCTCCACTTCTCATTTGTTTCACGCAAATCTCGTTCTCTCCCGCGAGATCACTGGTGAGATCCGGCATGGACGCGAACACAAACAGTGGCTCGTCTGCGCGAGCGGAAAGAAAACAGCGAGAAAAGGCGAAAATCATACAGCGTGAGAAACAGCGACAGACGCTGAAGACGGTATGAACACGACGCATTATAATAAAAACACACGAGCAGAAACTGTAACGACGCGACACACAAAGCAGTACAGCCGGTCAGACGAGCTAATCTTCAATTAAACCCCACATATATGTTCATGCTAACCACAGTTTGAGCCCAAATGCCGTTGCTAGTACAGTAACAGCATGAAAACCGTTTGTTTTGTGCCACTTCCGAAGTGTTATTAACGAAATGAATTACAACAGAATGATTCTGAAAGCGTCTCGCAGTGTTTGGATGATGTCTGGCGTTATTTCACAGTCAGTGTACCTGTGCTCTGGACAGATGCTGAAGACTGAAGTGTGTGTCTGTGTGTGTGTCTCTCTCTCTCTCTCTCTCTTCTGTGTGTGTGTGTGTGTGTGTGTGTGTGTGTGATCTCCTCTCTCTGTGACAGATCTCCAGGCTCCTGCAGAAGGCTGAGGGTGAGCGGTCGCAGGAGGACAGGGCTCTGCTGCAGGAGCATCAGGACACGGTGCAGGAGCTGAGCCGCAGACAGAGCCGCAGAGCCCTGCTCAAGAGCAAACAGGACGAGGTGGACACACCACACCGACTGTAGCACACACTGACTGTCTTCCTCCGTGTTTATGTTTTCCAGTACAAGTGTCCAAGCATCCTCAAATCAACATGCATTTACTTGAGATGCAAAAGGAAGAAATTAAGTCTGGTTTTCTAAAAAGAAAAAAAAACAACAAAATGATGTATCTTTATGGCGAGAACCTATGTCTGTCGATGGTGAATGAAAATCTTTTAAAGCTTTTTGATCTTTTAAGTGTCTTAATCTTGAATCTTTAGACATTTGCACTGGAAAACAAGCCAAAAACACTGATGAAGATTGAAGAACTCTATTATCTATTTATGGAAAATGACTTGATATTTTCCAACTTTGAAGTGTTTTAATACAACAGATTGTGGTCTTCCTAAAGATTCACACGTAGATGTAGTTGGCATTATGGTTCCCCTTTAATTTGTTCTTAAATTTTCATAAAGCCTTCAGAAATGCTTTTTAATTTCTCATCCGTTAGCTGTCCTTCGTTCAGGTGTAGCATAAATACATTCCCAGACATTAAATCCAGTGATAAATGATAAATCTGCCATTTTATTATCAAACAAATTATTCTTTGCATTATTTTAGCAATTAACGATTGAATTTCCCATTGAATCCACAGTCTCCTCAAATCCTGTGGCTTTTGTCAGACTCTCCACCAATGCAGTTCCCCTTCTGTTTGACGAATACTGTGTATTTAATGATCTGTTCCTCTTCTTGACTGGAGATATGATGTGTTTGTGATGGGTGCAGGTGTTTGATGACGCTGAGAACCTGAAGGTTAAAGTGAAGCAGCTGGCGGTGGAGCTGCAGCGGGCCAAGCATGTGGTCATCTACACCGGAGCAGGAATCAGCACGGTGCGTCTCTCTCAGACAGAGTGCATCAAAACCTCCGAAATACTGACTTCTGCTCATTTGAGTGTTACCAGCAACATAATGTTCAAGTGTCATGAAAACCCATCATTTGAGATGTTGAGGTTGCACATCAGTGATAACAACAATAGCACTCATTATTTATATTATTTAGGTTACAGTGGTCATTTTGTTCTTCTGGTTCAAAAAGCAAAGTTATATATGCTTTAATTTGCTTTGGTGATTGGTGGCTGGAGAGTATTTGAGTTGTAAATGGTTGTATATATATTGTATATGTTGTCCATCTCCGTGTTAACTGTGTGAGTTTGTGTGCTCTCGTCAGGCCGCCTCCATCCCAGACTATCGGGGACCCAATGGGGTGTGGACTCAGCTGCAGAAGGGCCGGTCTGTGAGGTGAGGGATACTCTATTACTAGAATATAAATGAAGACTTTGAGATTTAGCCCATGCCTACTGTCTTGTTCTGATCGAGTGTGTTCTGCCACACGTTAACATCTGTGTGTGTTTGTGTCCGTCAGTGCATCAGATCTGAGTCGAGCTGAGCCCACGCTCACACACATGTGCATCTGGATGCTACACAAAGTCAAGATGGTGAGTGACGACACAGGGATTGTGGGAAGTGTTTCTGTGAATGATCAGAATACAGCACACTGTGACATTGAGCGGTTTATACTATATAGCAGATCTCAATAGTTTGATCGTTATATCGGCGAGAAAACAAACTATATAATCACCCGTGATATTAAAATGGTAATCAGTAACCGAGCACAATCTGTTAGTAATCTTCTCATTGTATCCGCACACATAAAGTATACTCATGTAGGGTGATACATCATAAATTACATGCTTGATTGTTTATCATCACAATACAAGTCAAAGTTATTTATACATGGCTTTTTACACTACAGATTGTGTCAAAGCAGCTTAAACAGGTTAAATAGTACGGAAGTAACTGTAGTTTGAAACTATATTATTATACTTTGTAACTAAATGTGATTATCGCTTCGCTACAATATAGTCTAGTTAAAAGCAACTCTAAGGCATAAAGATATTGTGATGTTCTGTCAAGCTGCATTGAAACAAGGTGTTTTGTGAAAAGTGCGTTAGAAATCTGTTTGACTTGACTGAGTCTCTTTTGCAGGTTCAGCATGTGGTCTCGCAGAACTGTGATGGTCTTCACCTGCGCAGTGGTTTGCCCCGACACGCTCTCTCTGAACTCCACGGAAACATGTTCATCGAGGTCTGACAGTGAGATCTGACACATCTGTCCTTTAATTAAAGTAAAAATGTCTTGAAGGATAGCACAGAAATATCAAAATCTAATGTAGAATACAGTTGTGTAGTTTTCATTTTAGACTAAAAAAATTGAAGTATGAGAGTATTCAAATGAATCACGCAACAAGATTAACTAACGTTTGCGCTCGTCAAATGAGTAAAAACGGCCCTTAGAGTTAAGGAAAAGAAAACTATGTTTCAAAACTGTTTGTAAAATGTGTTTTGCCGTCCCATCCGTCACACAGGTGTGTGATTCCTGCTCTCCGGCACGGGAGTTCATCCGGCTGTTTGACGTGACGGAGCGCACAGCTCTGCACAGACACGGGACGGGCCGTCTGTGTCCTCACTGCAGAGCCGAGCTCAGAGACACTATAGTGCACTTCGGTGAGAGGGGCACCCTGGAGCAGCCGCTCAACTGGAAGGGGGCCGCCGAAGCGGCACAGCGGGCTGACCTCATCCTCTGCCTGGGATCCAGTCTGAAGGTGAGGAAGTGACTGGACCGGCTTCACACACAAAAAGATCAATTCTGTCATCATTCACTCACCTTCTCTCCAAACCTGTATGAACGACTCTTCTAAAGAAGAAAGAAAGATTAGGAAGAATGCTTGTAACCAAATAGATTTGGTTCCAGTTGACTATATCTTGTAAGTCAATGGGAACTGAAAGTGTTTGAATAATATCTTCAAAATATCTTATACTAGTAGTGATGGGAGAAACTAAATTTCCAATTTTCAAAGCTTCCAATCAATTGCTTCGCAAAATGTAGAAACACCACACGCTAATGATGTCTGCTGGTCAAAAGTGTGTAAATGCAACAAAAACTCAAGCTAAAACATGCATGAAAAACAGATTTTAAAAACCCATTATATATATTTTTTTTAATTAAAAGTATAATACATTAAGTGCCATAAAAATGATAAAATACTGTTAAATATGAAGTCTCTGTATACTGTGTTTTTTATATTATTTAATATTAATTTGCGGGTCTTGTTTTGTTTGTTTTATGGAGAGCTTGTGCATTGAGGCAAGTAACAGACTACTTCTCATCCTTTGAGCTACACAAATCACTCTTAAAAATGTCTACGAATTGATGAAACTGATCCGAGATCAGTGGTTCAGTGCTTCGCCACTGGGGGGTGATCCATCTCAGTGAATTTCACTGGTTTACAGAAGCCTCGTTTCCTGAAATCATGTGACTTTGGCAGTTTGATACGCGCTACGAAACACATGATTCACAAAATCAAAAGTTTCAATATATTATGTTCCACAGTCAGTCATACAGGTCTGAAGGACGACGGTGAGTAAATGATGACAGGATTTAATATTTTGGGTGAACGGTCTCTTTTAATTATGTGATCCAGAGGGGCGTGGCTTAAATCTTAAACCGCTGATACACTAGATATGTAAAGTTAGAAGCACTGACGTAGTTAAGAGAATTTTTCTTGTGTTATCTAAGCTTTTATGTGAGCAGCAGCAGCAATGCAAGATCTTGAAAGTTGAACATATTGCAATATTTGTCCAAATGACATTATTTGTACTAAATACGTAGTTGATGCCATGTATGTTGTGTGTTTGTCCATCAGGTGTTGAAGAAATACTCGTGCTTGTGGTGCATGAACAGACCAGCCAACAAAAGGCCAAAGCTGTACATAGTAAATCTGCAGGTGATATTTCTCTTCATAACACCGCTCTTGATTCTTCTGTTTTCCATAAAATCAAATATGGCTTTCGGTTTACATCTTGGTGTGTTTTCCTTATTTTAGTGGACACCGAAAGATAACCTGGCTACTCTGAAGATACACGGCAAGTGTGATGCTGTGATGGGTCTCCTGATGGAGGAGCTGGGTCTGGAAATCCCCGTTTACAACAGGCAAGACCCACTTCACATTCAATTCATCTGTCTGATATAAAGTCATACATTTTTATCCAGAGCAGCTGTCGGTTATTAATATTGCCTGTAATTTGTGTGACTAACAGATCACAAGACCCCATCTTCGGCCTGTCTGAAGCGCTCAGTGCACAAGAGCAGGAGAGCCACACTCGTGAAGAGATAGCGCCACCTGCTGCTCTGGAGGACGCTTCACCAGACGCACCGGCTCAGGGGGAGGCTACCGCGGTTCAGGGCGGCTGGTTTGGAAGAGGATACGCTAAAG